>NC_088240.1:22402213-22702213 GCF_036934945.1 Oncorhynchus masou masou | reverse complement strand
ATGGAGGGACAATAGAGCCCTGAGTACCAAACCATTAGGATCTGATGGAGGGACAACAGAGCCCTGAGTACCAAACCATTAGGATCTGATGGAGGGACAATAGAGCCCTGAGTACCAGGCTGATAGGACCTGATGGAGGGACAATAGAGCCCTGAGTAACAGACCATTAGGATCTGATGGAGGGACAATAGAGCCCTGAGTACCAAACCATTAGGATCTGATGGAGGGACAATAGAGCCCTGAGTAACAGACCATTAGGATCTGATGGAGGGACAATAGAGCCCTGAGTACCAAACCATTAGGATCTGATGGAGGGACAATAGAGCCCTGAGTAACAGACCATTAGGATCTGATGGAGGGACAACAGAGCCCTGAGTACCAGGCTGATAGGACCTGATGGAGGGACAACAGAGCCCTGAGTACCAAACCATTAGGATCTGATGGAGGGACAATAGAGCCCTGAGTAACAGACCATTAGGATCTGATGGAGGGACAACAGAGCCCTGAGTAACAGACCATTAGGACCTGATGGAGGGACAATAGAGCCCTGAGTACCAGACCATTAGGATCTGATGGAGGGACAATAGAGCCCTGAGTAACAGACCATTAGGATCTGATGGAGGGACAATAGAGCCCTGAGTAACAGACCATTAGGATCTGATGGAGGGACAATAGAGCCCTGAGTAACAGACCATTAGGACCTGATGGAGGGACAATAGAGCCCTGAGTAACAGACCATTAGGATCTGATGGAGGGACAACAGAGCCCTGAGTAACAGACCATTAGGATCTGATGGAGGGACAATAGAGCCCTGAGTACCAGGCTGATAGGACCTGATGGAGGGACAACAGAGCCCTGAGTACCAGGCTGATAGGACCTGATGGAGGGACAACAGAGCCCTGAGTACCAGGCTGATAGGATCTGATGGAGGGACAATAGAGCCCTGAGTACCAGGCTGATAGGATCTGATGGAGGGACAATAGAGCCCTGAGTACCAGGCTGATAGGATCTGATGGAGGGACAACAGAGCCCTGAGTACCAGGCTGATAGGACCTGATGGAGGGACAACAGAGCCCTGAGTACCAGGCTGATAGGATCTGATGGAGGGACAATAGAGCCCTGAGTAACAGACCATTAGGATCTGATGGAGGGACAACAGAGCCCTGAGTAACAGACCATTAGGATCTGATGGAGGGACAATAGAGCCCTGAGTAACAGACCATTAGGATCTGATGGAGGGACAATAGAGCCCTGAGTAACAGACCATTAGGATCTGATGGAGGGACAACAGAGCCCTGAGTACCAAACCATTAGGATCTGATGGAGGGACAACAGAGCCCTGAGTACCAAACCATTAGGATCTGATGGAGGGACAACAGAGCCCTGAGTACCAAACCATTAGGATCTGATGGAGGGACAACAGAGCCCTGAGTACCAAACCATTAGGACCTGATGGAGGAACAATAGAGCCCTGAGTACCAGACCATTAGGACCTGATGGTAGTTAGCAAGTTGGGTACTAACAATGCATGTTCAGAGTGCATAACAGGAGATTACTGTGACTCAAGGTCACGTGGAATTATTATTCATCCGCCGCCATCACCTCAAGTTTCAGCATGATAATGCACGGCCCCATGTCGCAAGGATCTGTAGGCAATTCCTGAAAGCTGAAAATGTTCTGGTCTGCATACTCACCAGACATGTCACCCATCGAGCATGTTTGGGAGGCTCTGGATCAATGTGTATGACAGCGTGTTCCAATTGCTGCCAATTTCTAGCAACTTGGCACAGCCATTGAAAAGGAGTGGGACAACATTTCACAGGGCACAATCAACAGCCTGATAAACTCTATGTGAAGGAGATGTGCATGAGGCAAATCGTGGTCGCATCAGATAGTGACTGGTTTTCTGATCCACGCCCCTACTTTTTTAAAAGGCATATGTGACACACAGATGCATATCTTTACTCCCAGTCATGTGAAATCCATAGAATAGGGCCTAATGAGTTTATTTCAATTGACTGATTTCCTTATATGAACTGTAACTCAGTAAAATCTTTGAGATTGTTGCATGTTGCGTTTATATTTTTGTTCAGTGGAGGTCACGTTTTTAAAACTCTTTCATAACCTGCCGTGCCATCAACCAGCTGGCAGCTAGTGTGTTGAGTGTGAACTTGCCTGAGGCTATGTGTGTGTGTGTGTGTGTGTGTGTGTGTGTGTGGCTCCGGTCTCAGGGGAACACTGTCACGCTCCATGCAACATGCTACGTACAACACACGCAACCCCATAGGGACAGGTGCTGGAGGAAGGGAATACCTAAATGCAGGCAAAGACAGTCAGACATGATAGGGATACACACTTCCAATAACCTGAAAATAAAATGGTATGTTCATTAGATAGGTAAGCTGATATAATCAAAAGCAAATGGACTGTCCCATTCATGTTACACATATTTACTTGACAATTTTACACAGGATTTCACAAGAAATTAAACTGTATGCCAGCTATTCAGTTTCAATAATTGAACATGTTTGATTAACACCATGAATCCAATATAAATTAATTAAGCTATATACGATTTGCGAACACAAGGGCAATTCCTCATTAATGTCCTGCAAGTCTACCAGAGAAAGAGAGAGAGATAGCGAGATAAAGTCAGGGAAAAGACGAAGAGAGGAAACGAGAGAGAAAGAGTGCTCTGAGCCTCCAGGACCTTCTGTTAAACCAAGAATCAATGCTACTCCACTTAGAAGTAAATTGAAACTATTTTCCTTGGAGTCCCCGCCATGTTAATTTCAGCCGCAGGGTCGTGGGGAGGACACTTTAGTGATGATGAAAGACAGTTTTCCATTTACTGAGCTTGGTCACACTCCCATTTGAGTTAATATTGCTGCTCCTTCAGTTTCATTCATTCTCTCCCATTCTTCCTCATTCGCTCTGCCCCGCAGACAGACAAGGGGACAGGAAGAATCATAACCTGGGTCCAGCTTCTTTGCTTTTGTTTATTATCCTGTATCTCATCCTTTCTTATCTAGCAGACTAAGGTCTCTTTAAAAACCACCTCGAGGTCTCTATCAGGAGAAAGGGCTTGGAGTGATGCCACAGTGTCAGAGTCTATATCCTTGTGCTGTAACTTCCATTGACTGTGAATTAGTTCAAGTTCAAATGCTTCAAGGTGCAAACAAATAATCCTGCTAAGGATTCTGACCTTTCCTACGGGTAAGGGCTGCGCTAAATGCAAAGGACAGGTTCACTGAAAACACACACGTGTGCATGCACAAAGACACACACACACACTAGGTAGGTAGCTTAGCAGCTATACTAAGAGCTGGCTGGTGATATAAAGAGCAATGAAAGGGCAGAGAGTGTGACTCATCCTCCTGTCTGGTGTGTGTGTGTTTTCAAGGTTATGTGTGTGTGGGAGTCATCTGCAGTAATTATCCTACCAGAGGGATAATTCAGCACACACGCAAATATTCAGCTCACACGCAAGCATACCTGAACACAAACACATAAATACACACTGTAAAAATGTAAATAAAAAACCCTGTGGCTCTCTAGGAGCAGCAATGAGGATCAGCGACTGGCTGAAACAGCTGCCAAGCTCAGGCTAGAGTGAGAGTGCAACAGAGAGTGGTTTCAGCACCAAGGACAGCATTTATTTATGCTGTGTGCCTATATGCTCTCTCAGCTGTCTCTGTGGCACAATTGGCTAACGCATTAGACTGTTAATCTAAAGGTTGGTGGTTGGAGCCCACCCAGGGACGGAAAGCTTTTCTAATTGTGCACTCGTTGGTATGCAGACTATTTTAGGAATGTAATGAACAGGCATGTTTTCAGAGCCATGTGACTGTGTGTAGTGTATTGACTGCATTAGATAGATTAGCAATAGTTACTGATTTACACTCTCAATCTGGAGGGAGCCAGAACTTGTCAGAGTTACCGTTTTACAGTAATGAATAGTAACAAATGATGTAATACCATAGTAACAGCATAGTAATAACATGTAATAGCAATATTAATAATTACATTTCATTTCTCTGTGCTTCCGATTCATGGCGTTATATACAAAATCAGTACCACATTATTAACATTTCAAGGTTATCAAAAAGCATCAGGAAAACAAACAACTCAACTCATTAGAGTTAAGTTATTCAACCACCTGATAAGAACATCGCCAGGAGATCTTAAGATGGGAAGATGCTATCATTAACAAATAGAGGTGAAGTACAACGAATACTGGTGTAATGATAATGGTAAACACATTCATGTTATCTTCCTCATGGTGTCATGCCAATAGGAACTATCAGCTTAGGAGGAGCATGGGAGCGCTATTTCTCATGTGAGAAAAAAATCGGACACATATCTGTCTTACTGTCTATATTGACAAAATATATGACTATATTTTCTGTAATACTGGTGTCATTGAAGCTCATCAACCTCAACATAAACCCATGTCCTCTACATAAACTACCCCACAGACAGTTAGGGCACCCAGCTCATCTCAGCACTTCTCATCATCCCTCTCTCATCCTGTCTTTTTTTTATAGGAGAAGAGGAGTCGCAGGGCACTGAGTGTAATTAAATCAAGCTTTAAAATGTAAATATATCATTAAACAATAGCCAGCTCCACTAGTTTTAATAGCCGCTGCTCCAGAAGGTTCAGCTGTGAATCTTAGTGATGTCCTGCATGGTTCTGTGATTACTGATAATATTCTGTATCTCTATGGCTGATGGTGAAGTTCTGTATAGTATGAATGTGTACTAAAACAGATAAAGGAAAACCGCAAGGGTTGAGCCGGGGTGTGGACATGAAGCTAGGTTTAGGGTTAGGGTAGAGTTGGGGTTAGAGTTAGGGTAGAGTTAGGGTTAGGGTAGAGTTAGGGTTAGGGTTAGGATAGAGTTGGGGTTAGAGTTAGGGTAGAGTTAGGGTTAGGGTTAGGGTAGAGTTAGGGTTAGGGATAGGGTAGAGTTAGGGTAGAGTTAGGGTTAGGGTAGAGTTGGGGTTAGGGTTAGGGTAGAGTTAGGGTTAGGGTAGAGTTAGGGTTAGGGTAGAGTTAGGGTTAGGGTAGAGTTAGGGTACAGTTAGGCTAAGGGTAGAGTTAGGGTAGAGTTAGGCTTAGGGTAGAGTTAGGGTAGAGTTGGGGTTAGGGTTAGGGTAGAGTTAGGGTTAGGGATAGGGTAGAGTTAGGGTTAGGGTAGAGTTAGGGTTAGGGTAGAGTTAGGGTTAGGGTTAGGGTAGAGATAAGGGTTAGGGTCGAGTTAGGGTTAGGGTAGAGTTAGGGTAGAGTTAGGGTTAGGGTAGAATTAGGGTTAGGGCAGAGTTAGAGTTAGGGTAGAGATAGGGTTAGGGTAGAGTTAGGGTTAGGGTAGAGTTAGGGTTAGGGTAGAGTTAGGGTTAGGGTTAGGGTTAGGGTAGAGTTAGGGTTAGGGTAGAGTTAGGGTTAGGGTAGAATTAGGGTTAGGGTAGAGTTAGGGTAGAGTTAGGGTTAGAGTAGAGTTAGAGTTAGGGTAGAGTTAGGGTTAGGGTTAGGGTAGAGTTTGGGCTAGGGCAGAGTTAGGGTTAGGGTAGAGTTAGGGTTAGGGTAGAGATAGGGTTAGGGTAGAGTTAGGGTTAGGGTAGAGTTAGGGTAGAGTTAGGGTTCGGGTAGATTTAGGGTTAGGGTAGAGTTGGGGCAGAGTTAGGTTTAGGGTAGAGTTAGGTTTAGGGTAGAGTTGGGGTAGAGTTAGGGTTAGGGTAGAGTTAGGGTAGAGTTAGGGTTAGGGTAGAGATAGGGTTAGGGTAGAGTTAGGGTAGAGTTACGGTTAGGGTAGAGATAGGGTTAGGGTAGAGTTAGGGTTAGGGTAGATTTAGGGTTATGGTAGAGTTGGGGTAGGGTTAGGTTTAGGGTAGAGTTAGGGTTAGGGTTAGGGTAGAGTTAGGGTAGAGTTAGGGTTAGGGTAGATTTAGGGTTAGCGTAGAGTTAGGTTTAGAGTAGAGTTAGGGTTAGGGTAGAGTTAGGGTTAGGGTAGAGTTAGGGTTAGGGTAGAGTTAGGGTTAGGTTTAGGGTAGAGTTCGGGTTAGGGCAGAGTTACGGTTAGGGTTAGGGTAGAGTTAGGGTTAGGGTAGAGTTAGGGTTAGGGTAGAGTTAGAGTTAGGGTTAGGGTAGAATTAGGGTTAGGGTAGAATTAGGGTAGAGTTAGGGTTAGAGTAGAGTTAGGGTTAGGGTAGAGTTAGGGTTAGGGTTAGGGTAGAGTTTGGGCTAGGGCAGAGTTAGGGTTAGGGTAGAGTTAGGGTTAGGGTAGAGATAGGGTTAGGGTAGAGTTAGGGTTAGGGTAGAGTTAGGGTAGAGTTAGGGTTCGGGTAGATTTAGGGTTAGGGTAGAGTTAGGTTTAGGGTAGAGTTGGGGTAGAGTTAGGGTTAGGGTAGAGTTAGGGTTAGGGTAGAGTTAGGGTTAGGGTAGAGTTAGGGTTAGGGTAGAGATAGGGTAGAGTTACGGTTAGGGTAGAGATAGGGTTAGGGTAGAGTTAGGGTTAGGGTAGATTTAGGGTTATGGTAGAGTTGGGGTAGGGTTAGGTTTAGGGTAGAGTTAGGGTTAGGGTTAGGGTAGGGTTAGGGTTAGGGTAGATTTAGGGTTAGCGTAGAGTTAGGTTTAGAGTAGAGTTAGGGTTAGGGTAGAGTTAGGGTTAGGGTAGAGTTAGGGTTTGCGCAGAGTTGGTGTTAAGGCAAAATTCGGGTTAGGGTTAGGGTAGATTTAGGGTTAGTGTTAGGGTTAGGGTATAGTTAGGGTTAGGGTAGAGTTAGGGTTCGGGTTTGGGTTAGGGTTAGGGCAGAGTTAGGGTTAGGGCAGAGTTAGGGCTAGGGTTAGGGCAGAGTTTGGGTAGAGTTAGGGTTAGGATAGATTTGGGGTTAGGATAGATTTGGGGTAGGGTTAGGGTAGAGTTTGGGTTAGGGTAGAGTTAGGGTTAGGGTAGAGTTAGGGTTAGGGTTAGGGTAGAGATAGGGTTAGGGTAGAGTTAGGGTTAGGGTTAGGGTAGAGTTAGGGTTAGGGTAGAGATAGGGTTAGGGTAGAGATAGGGTTAGGGTAGATTTAGGGTTAGGGTAGAGTTAGGGTTAGAGTAGAGTTAAAGTTAGGGTAGAGCTAGGGTTAGGGTTAGGGTTAGGGTTAGGGTGAGGGTTAGGGTTAGGGTTAGGGTAGAGTTAGGGTTAGGATAGAGTTAGGGTTAGGGTAGAGTTAGGGTTAGGGTAGAGTTAGGGTTAGGGTAGAGTTAGGGTTAGGATAGATTTGGGGTAGGGTTAGAGCAGAGTTAGTGTTAGGGTAGAGTTAGGGTTAGGGTAGAGTTAGGGCTAGGGCAGAGTTAGGGTTAGGGTAGAGTTAGGGTAAGGGTTAGGGTAGAGTTAGGGTTAGGGTAGAGTTAGGGTAAGGGTTAGGGTAGAGTTAGGGTTAGGGTAGAGATAGGGTTAGGGTATAGTTAGGGTTAGGGTAGATTTAGGGTTAGGGTAGAGTTAGGTTTAGGGTAGAGTTAGGTTTAGAGTAGAGTTAAAGTTAGGGTAGAGCTAGGGTTAGGGTTAGGGTAGAGTTAGGGCTAGGGCAGAGTTAGGGTTAGGGTAGAGATAGGGTTAGGGTAGAGTTAGGGTAAGGGTTAGGGCAGAGTTAGGGTTAGGGTAGAGATAGGGTTAGGGTATAGTTAGGGTTAGGGTAGATTTAGGGTTAGGGTAGAGTTAGGTTTAGGGTAGAGTTAGGTTTATGGTAGTGTTAGGGTTAGGGTTTGGGTAGAGTTAGGGTAGGGTTAGGGTTAGGTTAGAGTTAGGGTTAGGATAGAGTTAGGGTTAGGGTTAGAGTAGAGTTAGGGTTAGGGTAGAGTTAGGGTTAGTGTTAGGGTTAGGGTGGCATTAGTGTTATGGTAGAGTTCGGGCTAGCGCAGAGTTAGGGTTAGGGTAGAGTTAGGGTTAGGGTAGAGTTAGGGTAGAGTTAGGGTTAGGATTAGGGTATAGTTAGGGTTAGGGTATAGTTAGGGTTAGGGTTAGGGTTAGGGTTAGCGTGGAGTTAGAGTTAGGGTTAGGGCAGAGTTAGGGTTAGGGTAGAGATAGGGTTAGGGTTAGGGTTAGGGTTAGGGTTAGGGTTAGGGTTAGGGTAGAGATAGGGTTAGGGTAGAGATAGGGTTAGGGTAGATTTAGGGTTAGGGTAGAGTTAGGGTTAGAGTAGAGTTAAAGTTAGGGTAGAGCTAGGGTTAGGGTTAGGGTTAGGGTTAGGGTGAGGGTTAGGGTTAGGGTTAGGGTAGAGTTAGGGTTAGGATAGAGTTAGGGTTAGGGTAGAGTTAGGGTTAGGGTAGAGTTAGGGTTAGGATAGATTTGGGGTAGGGTTAGAGCAGAGTTAGTGTTAGGGTAGAGTTAGGGTTAGGGTAGAGTTAGGGCTAGGGCAGAGTTAGGGTTAGGGTAGAGTTAGGGTAAGGGTTAGGGTAGAGTTAGGGTTAGGGTAGAGTTAGGGTAAGGGTTAGGGTAGAGTTAGGGTTAGGGTAGAGATAGGGTTAGGGTATAGTTAGGGTTAGGGTAGATTTAGGGTTAGGGTAGAGTTAGGTTTAGGGTAGAGTTAGGTTTAGAGTAGAGTTAAAGTTAGGGTAGAGCTAGGGTTAGGGTTAGGGTAGAGTTAGGGCTAGGGCAGAGTTAGGGTTAGGGTAGAGATAGGGTTAGGGTAGAGTTAGGGTAAGGGTTAGGGCAGAGTTAGGGTTAGGGTAGAGATAGGGTTAGGGTATAGTTAGGGTTAGGGTAGATTTAGGGTTAGGGTAGAGTTAGGTTTAGGGTAGAGTTAGGTTTATGGTAGTGTTAGGGTTAGGGTTTGGGTAGAGTTAGGGTAGGGTTAGGGTTAGGTTAGAGTTAGGGTTAGGATAGAGTTAGGGTTAGGGTTAGAGTAGAGTTAGGGTTAGGGTAGAGTTAGGGTTAGTGTTAGGGTTATGGTAGAGTTCGGGCTAGCGCAGAGTTAGGGTTAGGGTAGAGTTAGGGTTAGGGTAGAGTTAGGGTAGAGTTAGGGTTAGGATTAGGGTATAGTTAGGGTTAGGGTATAGTTAGGGTTAGGGTTAGGGTTAGGGTTAGCGTGGAGTTAGAGTTAGGGTTAGGGCAGAGTTAGGGTTAGGGTAGAGATAGGGTTAGGGTATAGTTAGGGTTAGGGTAGATTTAGGGTTAGGGTAGAGTTAGGTTTAGGGTAGAGTTAGGTTTAGGGTAGAGTTAGGGTTAGGGTTTGGGTAGAGTTAGGGTAGAGTTAGGGTTAGGTTAGAGTTAGGGTTAGGATAGAGTTAGGGTTAGGGTTAGAGTAGAGTTAGGGTTAGGGTAGAGTTAGGGTTAGTGTTAGGGTTAGGGTGGCATTAGTGTTATGGTAGAGTTCGGGCTAGCGCAGAGTTAGGGTTAGGGTAGAGTTAGGGTTAGGGTAGAGTTAGGGTAGAGTTAGGGTTAGGATTAGGGTATAGTTAGGGTTAGGGTATAGTTAGGGTTAGGGTTAGGGTTAGGGTTAGCGTGGAGTTAGAGTTAGGGTTAGGGTAGATTTAGGGTTTGGGTAGAGTTAGGGTTAGGGTAGAATTGGGGTTAGGGTAGAGTTAGAGTTAGGGTAGAGTTAGGGTTAGGATAGATTTGGGGTAGGGTTAGGGTAGAGTTTGGGTTAGGGTAGAGTTAGGGTTAGGGTAGAGTTAGGGTTAGGGTTAGGGTAGAGATAGGGTTAGGGTAGAGTTAGGGTTAGGGTTAGGGTAGAGTTAGGGTTAGGGTAGAGTTAGGGTTAGGGTAGAGTTAGGGTTAGGGTAGAGTTAGGGTAAGGGTTAGGGTAGAGTTAGGGTTAGGGTAGAGATAGGGTTAGGGTATAGTTAGGGTTAGGGTAGATTTAGGGTTAGGGTAGAGTTAGGTTTAGGGTAGAGTTAGGTTTATGGTAGTGTTAGGGTTAGGGTTTGGGTAGAGTTAGGGTAGGGTTAGGGTTAGGTTAGAGTTAGGGTTAGGATAGAGTTAGGGTTAGGGTTAGAGTAGAGTTAGGGTTAGGGTAGAGTTAGGGTTAGTGTTAGGGTTAGGGTGGCATTAGTGTTATGGTAGAGTTCGGGCTAGCGCAGAGTTAGGGTTAGGGTAGAGTTAGGGTTAGGGTAGAGTTAGGGTAGAGTTAGGGTTAGGATTAGGGTATAGTTAGGGTTAGGGTATAGTTAGGGTTAGGGTTAGGGTTAGGGTTAGCGTGGAGTTAGAGTTAGGGTTAGGGCAGAGTTAGGGTTAGGGTAGAGATAGGGTTAGGGTTAGGGTTAGGGTTAGGGTTAGGGTTAGGGTTAGGGTAGAGATAGGGTTAGGGTAGAGATAGGGTTAGGGTAGATTTAGGGTTAGGGTAGAGTTAGGGTTAGAGTAGAGTTAAAGTTAGGGTAGAGCTAGGGTTAGGGTTAGGGTTAGGGTTAGGGTTAGGGTAGAGTTAGGGTTAGGATAGAGTTAGGGTTAGGGTAGAGTTAGGGTTAGGGTAGAGTTAGGGTTAGGATAGATTTGGGGTAGGGTTAGAGCAGAGTTAGTGTTAGGGTAGAGTTAGGGTTAGGGTAGAGTTAGGGCTAGGGCAGAGTTAGGGTTAGGGTAGAGTTAGGGTAAGGGTTAGGGTAGAGTTAGGGTTAGGGTAGAGTTAGGGTAAGGGTTAGGGTAGAGTTAGGGTTAGGGTAGAGATAGGGTTAGGGTATAGTTAGGGTTAGGGTAGATTTAGGGTTAGGGTAGAGTTAGGTTTAGGGTAGAGTTAGGTTTAGAGTAGAGTTAAAGTTAGGGTAGAGCTAGGGTTAGGGTTAGGGTAGAGTTAGGGCTAGGGCAGAGTTAGGGTTAGGGTAGAGATAGGGTTAGGGTAGAGTTAGGGTAAGGGTTAGGGCAGAGTTAGGGTTAGGGTAGAGATAGGGTTAGGGTATAGTTAGGGTTAGGGTAGATTTAGGGTTAGGGTAGAGTTAGGTTTAGGGTAGAGTTAGGTTTATGGTAGTGTTAGGGTTAGGGTTTGGGTAGAGTTAGGGTAGGGTTAGGGTTAGGTTAGAGTTAGGGTTAGGATAGAGTTAGGGTTAGGGTTAGAGTAGAGTTAGGGTTAGGGTAGAGTTAGGGTTAGTGTTAGGGTTATGGTAGAGTTCGGGCTAGCGCAGAGTTAGGGTTAGGGTAGAGTTAGGGTTAGGGTAGAGTTAGGGTAGAGTTAGGGTTAGGATTAGGGTATAGTTAGGGTTAGGGTATAGTTAGGGTTAGGGTTAGGGTTAGGGTTAGCGTGGAGTTAGAGTTAGGGTTAGGGCAGAGTTAGGGTTAGGGTAGAGATAGGGTTAGGGTATAGTTAGGGTTAGGGTAGATTTAGGGTTAGGGTAGAGTTAGGTTTAGGGTAGAGTTAGGTTTAGGGTAGAGTTAGGGTTAGGGTTTGGGTAGAGTTAGGGTAGAGTTAGGGTTAGGTTAGAGTTAGGGTTAGGATAGAGTTAGGGTTAGGGTTAGAGTAGAGTTAGGGTTAGGGTAGAGTTAGGGTTAGTGTTAGGGTTAGGGTGGCATTAGTGTTATGGTAGAGTTCGGGCTAGCGCAGAGTTAGGGTTAGGGTAGAGTTAGGGTTAGGGTAGAGTTAGGGTAGAGTTAGGGTTAGGATTAGGGTATAGTTAGGGTTAGGGTATAGTTAGGGTTAGGGTTAGGGTTAGGGTTAGCGTGGAGTTAGAGTTAGGGTTAGGGTAGATTTAGGGTTTGGGTAGAGTTAGGGTTAGGGTAGAATTGGGGTTAGGGTAGAGTTAGAGTTAGGGTAGAGTTAGGGTTAGGATAGATTTGGGGTAGGGTTAGGGTAGAGTTTGGGTTAGGGTAGAGTTAGGGTTAGGGTAGAGTTAGGGTTAGGGTTAGGGTAGAGATAGGGTTAGGGTAGAGTTAGGGTTAGGGTTAGGGTAGAGTTAGGGTTAGGGTAGAGTTAGGGTTAGGGTTAGGGTAGAGTTAGGGTTAGGGTAGAGTTAGGGTAAGGGTTAGGGTAGAGTTAGGGTTAGGGTAGAGATAGGGTTAGGGTATAGTTAGGGTTAGGGTAGATTTAGGGTTAGGGTAGAGTTAGGTTTAGGGTAGAGTTAGGTTTATGGTAGTGTTAGGGTTAGGGTTTGGGTAGAGTTAGGGTAGGGTTAGGGTTAGGTTAGAGTTAGGGTTAGGATAGAGTTAGGGTTAGGGTTAGAGTAGAGTTAGGGTTAGGGTAGAGTTAGGGTTAGTGTTAGGGTTAGGGTGGCATTAGTGTTATGGTAGAGTTCGGGCTAGCGCAGAGTTAGGGTTAGGGTAGAGTTAGGGTTAGGGTAGAGTTAGGGTAGAGTTAGGGTTAGGATTAGGGTATAGTTAGGGTTAGGGTATAGTTAGGGTTAGGGTTAGGGTTAGGGTTAGCGTGGAGTTAGAGTTAGGGTTAGGGCAGAGTTAGGGTTAGGGTAGAGATAGGGTTAGGGTTAGGGTTAGGGTTAGGGTTAGGGTTAGGGTTAGGGTAGAGATAGGGTTAGGGTAGAGATAGGGTTAGGGTAGATTTAGGGTTAGGGTAGAGTTAGGGTTAGAGTAGAGTTAAAGTTAGGGTAGAGCTAGGGTTAGGGTTAGGGTTAGGGTTAGGGTTAGGGTAGAGTTAGGGTTAGGATAGAGTTAGGGTTAGGGTAGAGTTAGGGTTAGGGTAGAGTTAGGGTTAGGATAGATTTGGGGTAGGGTTAGAGCAGAGTTAGTGTTAGGGTAGAGTTAGGGTTAGGGTAGAGTTAGGGCTAGGGCAGAGTTAGGGTTAGGGTAGAGTTAGGGTAAGGGTTAGGGTAGAGTTAGGGTTAGGGTAGAGTTAGGGTAAGGGTTAGGGTAGAGTTAGGGTTAGGGTAGAGATAGGGTTAGGGTATAGTTAGGGTTAGGGTAGATTTAGGGTTAGGGTAGAGTTAGGTTTAGGGTAGAGTTAGGTTTAGAGTAGAGTTAAAGTTAGGGTAGAGCTAGGGTTAGGGTTAGGGTAGAGTTAGGGCTAGGGCAGAGTTAGGGTTAGGGTAGAGATAGGGTTAGGGTAGAGTTAGGGTAAGGGTTAGGGCAGAGTTAGGGTTAGGGTAGAGATAGGGTTAGGGTATAGTTAGGGTTAGGGTAGATTTAGGGTTAGGGTAGAGTTAGGTTTAGGGTAGAGTTAGGTTTATGGTAGTGTTAGGGTTAGGGTTTGGGTAGAGTTAGGGTAGGGTTAGGGTTAGGTTAGAGTTAGGGTTAGGATAGAGTTAGGGTTAGGGTTAGAGTAGAGTTAGGGTTAGGGTAGAGTTAGGGTTAGTGTTAGGGTTAGGGTGGCATTAGTGTTATGGTAGAGTTCGGGCTAGCGCAGAGTTAGGGTTAGGGTAGAGTTAGGGTTAGGGTAGAGTTAGGGTAGAGTTAGGGTTAGGATTAGGGTATAGTTAGGGTATAGTTAGGGTTAGGGTTAGGGTTAGGGTTAGCGTGGAGTTAGAGTTAGGGTTAGGGCAGAGTTAGGGTTAGGGTAGAGATAGGGTTAGGGTATAGTTAGGGTTAGGGTAGATTTAGGGTTAGGGTAGAGTTAGGTTTAGGGTAGAGTTAGGTTTAGGGTAGAGTTAGGGTTAGGGTTTGGGTAGAGTTAGGGTAGAGTTAGGGTTAGGTTAGAGTTAGGGTTAGGATAGAGTTAGGGTTAGGGTTAGAGTAGAGTTAGGGTTAGGGTAGAGTTAGGGTTAGTGTTAGGGTTAGGGTGGCATTAGTGTTATGGTAGAGTTCGGGCTAGCGCAGAGTTAGGGTAGAGTTAGGGTTAGGGTAGAGTTAGGGTAGAGTTAGGGTTAGGATTAGGGTATAGTTAGGGTTAGGGTATAGTTAGGGTTAGGGTTAGGGTTAGGGTTAGCGTGGAGTTAGAGTTAGGGTTAGGGTAGATTTAGGGTTTGGGTAGAGTTAGGGTTAGGGTAGAATTGGGGTTAGGGTAGAGTTAGAGTTAGGGTAGAGTTAGGGTTAGGATAGATTTGGGGTAGGGTTAGGGTAGAGTTTGGGTTAGGGTAGAGTTAGGGTTAGGGTAGAGTTAGGGTTAGGGTTAGGGTAGAGATAGGGTTAGGGTAGAGTTAGGGTTAGGGTTAGGGTAGAGTTAGGGTTAGGGTAGAGTTAGGGTAAGGGTTAGGGTAGAGTTAGGGTTAGGGTAGAGTTAGGGTAAGGGTTAGGGTAGAGTTAGGGTTAGGGTAGAGATAGGGTTAGGGTATAGTTAGGGTTAGGGTAGATTTAGGGTTAGGGTAGAGTTAGGTTTAGGGTAGAGTTAGGTTTAGAGTAGAGTTAAAGTTAGGGTAGAGCTAGGGTTAGGGTTAGGGTAGAGTTAGGGCTAGGGCAGAGTTAGGGTTAGGGTAGAGATAGGGTTAGGGTAGAGTTAGGGTAAGGGTTAGGGCAGAGTTAGGGTTAGGGTAGAGATAGGGTTAGGGTATAGTTAGGGTTAGGGTAGATTTAGGGTTAGGGTAGAGTTAGGTTTAGGGTAGAGTTAGGTTTAGGGTAGAGTTAGGGTTAGGGTTTGGGTAGAGTTAGGGTAGAGTTAGGGTTAGGTTAGAGTTAGGGTTAGGATAGAGTTAGGGTTAGAGTAGAGTTAGGGTTAGGGTAGAGTTAGGGTTAGTGTTAGGGTTAGGGTGGCATTAGTGTTATGGTAGAGTTCGGGCTAGCGCAGAGTTAGGGTTAGGGTAGAGTTAGGGTTAGGGTAGAGTTAGGGTAGAGTTAGGGTTAGGATTAGGGTATAGTTAGGGTTAGGGTATAGTTAGGGTTAGGGTTAGGGTTAGCGTGGAGTTAGAGTTAGGGTTAGGGCAGAGTTAGGGTTAGGGTAGAGATAGGGTTAGGGTATAGTTAGGGTTAGGGTAGATTTAGGGTTAGGGTAGAGTTAGGTTTAGGGTAGAGTTAGGTTTAGGGTAGAGTTAGGGTTAGGGTTTGGGTAGAGTTAGGGTAGAGTTAGGGTTAGGTTAGAGTTAGGGTTAGGATAGAGTTAGGGTTAGGGTTAGAGTAGAGTTAGGGTTAGGGTAGAGTTAGGGTTAGTGTTAGGGTTAGGGTGGCATTAGTGTTATGGTAGAGTTCGGGCTAGCGCAGAGTTAGGGTTAGGGTAGAGTTAGGGTTAGGGTAGAGTTAGGGTAGAGTTAGGGTTAGGATTAGGGTATAGTTAGGGTTAGGGTATAGTTAGGGTTAGGGTTAGGGTTAGGGTTAGCGTGGAGTTAGAGTTAGGGTTAGGGTAGATTTAGGGTTTGGGTAGAGTTAGGGTTAGGGTAGAATTGGGGTTAGGGTAGAGTTAGAGTTAGGGTAGATTTAGGGTTAGGATAGATTTGGGGTAGGGTTAGGGTAGAGTTTGGGTTAGGGTAGAGTTAGGGTTAGGGTTAGGGTAGAGATAGGGTTAGGGTAGAGTTAGGGTTAGGGTTAGGGTAGAGTTAGGGTTAGGGTAGAGATAGGGTTAGGGTAGAGATAGGGTTAGGGTAGATTTAGGGTTAGGGTAGAGTTAGGGTTAGAGTAGAGTTAAAGTTAGGGTAGAGCTAGGGTTAGGGTTAGGGTTAGGGTTAGGGTGAGGGTTAGAGTTAGGGTTAGGATAGAGTTAGGGTTAGGGTAGAGTTAGGGTTAGGGTAGAGTTAGGGTTAGGGTAGAGTTAGGGTTAGGATAGATTTGGGGTAGGGTTAGAGCAGAGTTAGTGTTAGGGTAGAGTTAGGGTTAGGGTAGAGTTAGGGCTAGGGCAGAGTTAGGGTTAGGGTAGAGTTAGGGTAAGGGTTAGGGTAGAGTTAGGGTTAGGGTAGAGTTAGGGTAAGGGTTAGGGTAGAGTTAGGGTTAGGGTAGAGATAGGGTTAGGGTATAGTTAGGGTTAGGGTAGATTTAGGGTTAGGGTAGAGTTAGGTTTAGAGTAGAGTTAAAGTTAGGGTAGAGCTAGGGTTAGGGTTAGGGTAGAGTTAGGGCTAGGGCAGAGTTAGGGTTAGGGTAGAGATAGGGTTAGGGTAGAGTTAGGGTAAGGGTTAGGGCAGAGTTAGGGTTAGGGTAGAGATAGGGTTAGGGTATAGTTAGGGTTAGGGTAGATTTAGGGTTAGGGTAGAGTTAGGTTTAGGGTAGAGTTAGGTTTAGGGTAGAGTTAGGGTTAGGGTTTGGGTAGAGTTAGGGTAGAGTTAGGGTTAGGTTAGAGTTAGGGTTAGGATAGAGTTAGGGTTAGAGTAGAGTTAGGGTTAGGGTAGAGTTAGGGTTAGTGTTAGGGTGGCATTAGTGTTATGGTAGAGTTCGGGCTAGCGCAGAGTTAGGGTTAGGGTAGAGTTAGGGTTAGGGTAGAGTTAGGGTAGAGTTAGGGTTAGGATTAGGGTATAGTTAGGGTTAGGGTATAGTTAGGGTTAGGGTTAGGGTTAGGGTTAGCGTGGAGTTAGAGTTAGGGTTAGGGTAGATTTAGGGTTTGGGTAGATTTAGGGTTAGGGTAGAATTGGGGTTAGGGTAGAGTTAGAGTTAGGGTAGAGTTAGGGTTAGGGTAGAGTTAGGTTTAGGGTAGAGTTAGGGTTAGGGTTTGGGTAGAGTTAGGGTAGAGTTAGGGTTAGGGTAGAGTTAGGGTTAGGGTTTGGGTAGAGTTAGGGTTAGGGTAGAATTGGGGTTAGGGTAGAGTTAGAGTTAGGGTAGAGTTAGGGTTAGGGTAGAGTTAGGTTTAGGGTAGAGTTAGGTTTAGGGTAGAGTTAGGGTTAGGGTAGAGTTAGGTTTAGGGTAGAGTTAGGTTTAGGGTAGAGTTAGGGTTAGGGTAGAGTTAGGGTTAGGGTAGAGTTAGGGTTAGGGTAGAGTTAGGGTTAGGGTAGAGTTAGGGTTAGGGTAGAGTTAGGGTTAGGGTAGAGTTAGGTTTAGGGTAGAGTTAGGGTTAGGGTAGAGTTAGGGTTAGGGTAGAGTTAGGGTTAGGGTAGAGTTAGGGTTAGGGTAGAGTTAGGGTTAGGGTAGAGTTAGGGTTAGGGTAGAGTTAGGGTTAGGGTAGAGTTAGGTTTAGGGTAGAGTTAGGGTTAGGGTAGAGTTAGGTTTAGGGTAGAGTTAGGGTTAGGGTAGAGTTAGGGTTTGCACAGAGTTAGTGTTAAGGCAAAATTCAGGTTAGGGTTAGGGTATATTTAGGGTTACAGCTTTGGAATTTAAAAGTGTAAATTGTGTTCATCTCACAATACTTAGTTTGAGGTTTTGTCTTGATTCAGTATTATGAAACAGTTAGTTCCGACCACGCAATCTGATTGGTTCCTCCTTTTAAACCAATCAGAAAAAGTGTGTTGTGTAAAGTGTGCCGTGTCTCTTGTAAAATGCAATTTAAATCAATTTGACTTGACATGAACACCTGCACTTTCCATGACATAGACTGACCAGGTGAATCCAGGTGAAAGACAAGGTTCCTTATTGATGTTACTTGTTGAATCCACTTCAATCAGTGTAGTTGAAGAGGAGGAGACAGTTTAAGGAAGGATTTTGAAGCATTGAGATTATCGAGACAGATTTTGTGTGTGTGCCATTCAGAGGGGGAATGGGCATAACAAAATATTGAAGTGCCTTTGAACGGGGTATGGTAGTAGGTGTCACGCTCATCAGTTTCCCGTGTGGATCAAGAATGGTCCACCACCCAAATGACATCCAGCCAACTTGGCACAACTGTGGGAGGCATTGGAGTCAAAATGGGCCAGCATCCCTGTGGAACACTTCGACACCTCGTAATCCATGCCCTGATGAATTCAGGCTGTTCTGAGGGCAAAAGGGGTACAACTCAATATTAGGAAGATGTTCCTAATGTTTTGTACACTCAATGAATATTGTGTTTGGAGAGTTCATCCCTTTATCAAATGCACTTCATTTTGTATGAATTGATATTATAGACATGAACTTTTAATGGATATATTGAAAAACATTCATGTGGTATTTAGAGATGATCATAATTATCTCAATATTATAATACATATTTGAAGGCTAATGATGACACCGTATGACTTCATGTTCCCGTACACATCAAATGACAATTCTCCCTCTTAGACATAACCTGACTAGATACACCAGCCACACACGATAAATACGTTTTTGTCCTGATTGGTATTGGAGTATATCAATTCAAATCATTTACACACTACTTGAATTCCATTAAGTCAACGTTAGATATAACTGTAACGGTTTAAAAGGAGCTGTATTAGACTTGAAAAACACTCTTGAAATATATGAAGATGTCAATTAACCTGTTTCATGTGTAGGTGTAGCTAACCAGTCCACAGAGTTGAAGTGTGAGACTGTGTGATGCTTCTGAGTAGATAAAAGCTTCTATTAACAGACTGTGCAATCAGGGTCACTGGCTGGTGCGTGGGCAGTGGGCGCAGATATACAGCCAGGCAGCATCACAACATCTTTTAGAAACGTCTCAAGAGCTTAAAGGAATAGTTCACCCAAATTACAAAATGACATACCGGTCTCCTTGCCTTGTAATCCAGGTGTAGGCAACCCTGTTCCTAGAGTGTCGCAGGTACTGCTGGATTTTATTCCAAATAGACACCACACCTGACCAAATTAGCTAATTGTTCAGTTCAGTGCCTAAATTCAACACACCTGGTGTTAAAGGTTGGTTAGATCAAAAACATGGACCTGGGTTGTCTACCCCTGCTGTAAGCAGTCTATTTACAAGGTAAGACAGCAATCCTTGCTTTGGTTTAGTTTCCCTGGCACTAACGTTTTAGCATTAGTGGCACAATTCCCATTTAAGTCATGGGACCGCTATTAGCATTCTTCGCACATCATGTCCAAATGTTTAGAAAGTATTTAAAATTGATTGTGGATCTCACCAAAGTCACTTGTAGATTTAAAAAAAAATATCGATCCCATGACTTGAATGGGATTTATGCCAACATATCAGCCACTGCCAGGGAAACTTAACCAAAGCATGGATTGCTGTCATACCTTGTACACAGGGTAAGGAAACCCATGTGTAATTTTGGTGAACTATCCAGATTGTACAGTTAACTTTCCTGCCAGTTCTTGACTATGGTGACACCATTTACCAGAATGCAGCAGCCACTACTCTTAAACCTTTGGATGTCGTCTGCCATAGCACTCTTCGCGTTATTACAGGTGACCATTTTAATATTCATCACTGCATCTATCAGGGCACAAGGCGAGACCCAGATGCAGACACAGGAGACAGATGGTTGGTGTCTTAGATGTTTATTGATCCAAAAAGGAGTAGGCAAGAGAATGGTTGTGGACAGGCAAAAGGTCAAAAGCAGTTCAGAGTCCAGGAGGTACAGTGTGACAGGCAGGCTCGAGGTCAAGGCAGGCAGAATGGTCAGGCAGGCGGGTACAAAGTCCAGAAACAGGCAAGGGTCAAAGCTGGGAGGACTAGCAAAAAGAGAAAAGAAAAGGCAGGAGCATGGGAAATACACGCTGGTTGACTTGGACATACAAGACAAACTGGCACAGAGAGACAGGCAACAATGGGATAAATACACTGGCACAGAGAGACAGTAAACACAGGGATAATTACACTGGCACAGAGAGACAGGAAACACCGGGATAAGTACACTGGCACAGAGAGACAGGAAAGACAGGGATAAATACACTGGCACAGAGAGACAGGAAACACAGGGATAAATACACTGGGGAAACAAGCGACACCTGGAGGGGGTGAAGACAATCACAAGGACAGGTGAAACAGATCAGGGTGTGACAGCATCCTGTATCAGAAGGTCGGCTGGACCTCACTAATTACTCCCTTATTTTTTTACAAAGCTCTGCTCCACAAGCTTCCAACATATTCCACTTCCCTGTTGAAATATACAAATATGAGATACCAAACTCTTGATGTCTCCCTTGTCTCCACACAGTTTGGTACATTGGCCTTTGGTTTTGATGCACCACAGTTATGGAATACCTTACAAAACAAATTCCAGCTGGATTCCCTGTTGCCGTTAGGGCAGTTGACTATTAGAACTTGTTGTAATAAACTGATGTAATGTATTTACAACTGTCTTTTAGGTTTTTAAAATA
Organism: Oncorhynchus masou masou; assembly: GCF_036934945.1. Classification (NCBI taxonomy): domain Eukaryota; kingdom Metazoa; phylum Chordata; class Actinopteri; order Salmoniformes; family Salmonidae; genus Oncorhynchus; species Oncorhynchus masou. The sequence continues at coordinate 22,682,325 of NC_088240.1, read as the reverse complement.
TTGTTGTTGTTGCTGTATTTATGTAATTATAAATGAGACACTGGTCTCAATTGGGTTTCCCTGAATAAATGAAAGGTAATCAATAAATAAATGACTTTAAGTGTGTGCTTAGGAAGCGTATGAACCACTGTGTATACTAAGCACATTTGAAGTTTGCTGAAGAAACTTGTGAAACGTTTAACTATTCCAGTGTGTCAATGTCTGCTTCCTCTCCCCCCATAGGAGCCAGATTATTATTATTAACACCAGCTAATTCATCTGAAGCCAAGCAATCAAAACGGATACACCTGTCTAATTACGCCACAGTTTCACTGTGCGTGTATGTGTGTGTAGGTAGAGAAGATCTGAAACTTGAGTGTGTAAATCTCAGGGCTTGAATCTCCTACCTGATGAACTGACAGTTAATTACATTAAGCTGAGGTCATTAATTAGTGAACGGTTGAATGAGGCTGAAGTCCTGAGAGCCAGAGGCTCTGTTTAGCCTGCTGGTTGGCCACAGGATTCAAAGTTGCACAAAGTTTTTCATGAATTAAAACTTCCTGTGGAGGGCACCTACAGTTTGTCTGTCAACAATTACGTGAAAGGGTATCTTTTTTTTTTAGAAAGGTGTTATGCTTGTTAGTACAGTAGTTACAGTAAGTATCTTTTGCTAGATATTATCCTAAGCATTGGAAAGCTTTCTGACTGTGAAAAGGTTCTCTCTCCTCCAATACCACATTCATGTAGTTTAATAAAGTAATAAGGCACAAGAGGCCCTCCGATATCATGATTATAATCACAGCTAACGGTGTTGTCAGTTACGAAGCTACAGGATGTCATCTCACATTCCACTAATAGACCTTCACTGTGCTTCTAAATGAATCCCTCGACATCATCTATTGATGACACAACAGTTATTATCTGTAAAGGCACTACACGATACACTACACTACCGTGGTTGAGATAAGGTCTCTTTCTATCAACCAACCAACTCCACGATAGTGTGATGTTTCTGCCCAGAACGTGCCTTTGTGAAGTCATCCATGAAATAGCGTGGCGTTTATCGGTAGTGGTAGTGTCTCACAGGGAAGGCATAAATAGCCCAGATAGTCCATCATCAGGGGTCTTAGGAGACCTAATGCTTCTTGGGAGCCTGCCTTTTTAGGCATCCTCAGATGAGCCTGCCTGGGGCAACTTGTGCAGTGGTGGCTCTGTTGTAATCCTGATAATTGAAATAAACCTAGAATCCTCTCCTCTCCTCATTTCCCTCTATTCCCCTTTTCCTCCTCCTCTGCTCCCTATGCTCTGTGGGGCAGAAATCATCCCCCTCCCATTCACCGCTCCTCAAGAATGATCCCCCTCTTCTCTCTCCTCCTCTCCTCATCCCCCTCTCTTTAGCAGAACAGGCACCAGATGGTGCTGCCATTTATACCTCCTTTTATTTTGTTTTCCTGGCACAGAGACAACTGGTCTTCATTAGGTTAGAGAGAGAGATAGAAAGCTAGAGAGAAAGAGGGAGGGAGAGACGAGAGAGAGAAGGGAGAGACGAGAGAGAGAGAGCTAGAGAGAGAGAGAGAGAGAGAGAGAGAGAGAGGGAGAGAGACACAGTGATAGAGACAGAGAGAGAGAGAGAGAGAGAGAGAGAGAGGTCCAGCCGGATAAGAGGCTAAAAGCTGAGAGAGTGAATGGGAGACAGAAGAGTCTTTTGGTAGTCCTTTGAGGTCACATGGTACCTTACCTAGGGGTGAAGGGCCACTTTTATGACAATTTGTCTTAGAAAGAGAGTGAGAGAGATAAACCATTTGCACATAATATGACATATGACAGTCAGTCTTTTGGAACTTTTGTGAGTGAAAAATGTACTGTTCACTTTTTATTATTTATTTCACTTTTGTTTATCTGTTTCACTTGCTTTGGCAATGTAAACACATGTTTCCCATGCCAATAAAGTCCCTTGAATTAAATTGAAAGCGAGAGAGTGAGAGCGAGTGAGAGAAAGAGAGAGTGAGAGAGAGAGAGAGAGAGAGAGAGAGAGAGAAACAGTAAAAGTATGTTCAACATTGTTCAACATATGACATTAAAAAGAAACGTCACAACATATCTTTGTTTAACCTTTATTTAACTACGCAAGTCAGTTAAGAACAAATTCTTATGTACAATGACAATCTACCAAAAGGCAAAAGGCCTCCTGCGGGGACAGGGGCCTGGTATTCAAATAAATAAATACAATATAAATACAGGACAAAACACACATCCAAACGAGAAAGACAACACAACACTACATAAAGAGAGACTTAAGACAACAACATAGCAAGGCAGCAACAGGTGACAACACAGCATGGTAGCAAAACAACATGGTAGCAGCACAAAACATGGTACAAACATTATTGGGCAGTCAACAGCACTAAGGTCAAGAAGGTAGAGACAACAATACATCACACAAAGCAGCCACAACTGTTAGTAAGAGTGTCCATGATTAAGTCTTTGAATTAAAAGATTGAGATAAAACTGTCCAGTTTGAGCGTTTGTTGCAGCTCGTTCCAGTTGCGAGCTGCAGCGAACTGAAAAAAAGGAGCGAGGCAAGGATATGTGTGCTTTGGGGACCTTTCACAGAATGTGACTGGAACAACAGGTGTTGTATGTGGAGGAGGAGGGCAGCAGTAGATATCTCAGATAGGGGGGTGTGAGGTCTAAGAGGGTTTAAATAAATATGCATCAACCAGTGGGTCTAGAGACGAGCATACAGAGATGACCAGTTTACAGAGGAGTATAGAGTGCAGTGACGTGTCCTATAAGGAGCATTGGTGGAAAGTCTGATGGCCGAATGGTAAAGAACATCTAGCCGCTCGAGAACACCCTTACCTGCCGATCTATAAATTAGGTCTCCGTAATCTATCATGGGTAGGATGGTAATCTGAATCAGGGTTAGTTTGACAGCTGGGGTGAAAGAGGAGTGATTACGATAGAGGAAACCAAGTCTAGATTTAACCTTAGCCTGCAGCTTTGATATGTGCTGAGAGAAGGACAGTGTACCGTCTAGCCATAGTCCCAAGTACTTGTATGAGGTGACTACCTCAAGCTCTAAACCCTCAGAGGTAGTAACAACACCTGTAGTAAGAGGGGCATTCTTCTTACCAAACCACATGGCCTTTGTTTTGGAGGTGTTCAGAACAAGGTTAAGGGTAGAGAAAACTTGTTGGACATGAAGAAAACTTTGTTGTATAGCATTTAACACTAAATCCGGGGAGGAGCAGATGAGTTTAAGACTGTATCATCTGCATATAAATGGATGAGAGAGATTCCTACTGCCTGAGCTATGTTGTTGATGTAAATTGAGAAGAGCGAGGGGCCAAGGTTTGAGCCTTGGGGTACTCCCTTGGTGATAGGCAGTGGCTGAGACAGCAGATTTTCTGACTTTATACACTGCACTCTTCGAGAGAGGAAGTTAGCAAACCAGGCCAAAGATTCCTCAAAGACACCAATACTCCTTAGCCGGCCCACAAGAATGGAATGGTCTACCGTATCAAATGCTTTGGCCAAGTCAATTAAAATAGCAGCACAATATTGCTTAGAATCAAAGGCAATGGTGACATCATTGAGGACCTTTAAGGTTGCAGTGACACATCCATAACCTGAGCGGTAACCAGATTGCATACCGAGACAATATTATTGACATCAAGAAAGCCTGTCAGTTGATTATTGACAATTTTTTCCAACACTTTTAGTAAACCGGGCCAAATAGAAATAGGCCTGTAACAGTTAGGATCAACTTGATCTCCCCCTTTAAATAAAGGACGAACTGTGGCTGCCTTCCAAGCAATGAAACCTCTCCAGGCAGGAGAGACAGGTTAAAATGTTTGGAGATAGGCTTGGTGATGATACGGGCAGCAACCTTAAAGAAGAAAGGGTCTAAACCATCTCACCCAGATGTTTTTTTGGGGTCAAGTTTAAGGAGTTCCTAGCACCTCGGACTCAGTGACTGCCTGCAGGGAGAAACTTTGTAGCGTGGCAGGGGAAAAAGAGGGAGAAGCATCAGGGAAAGTCACATTAGAAGGGGTGGGAGATGAGGAAATGTTGGACAGGCAAGGAGGCATGGCTGAGTCAAATAGGAATCCTGACTTAATGAAGTGGTGACTAAAGAGTTCAGCCATGTGCTTCTTGCTGGTAACAACCACATCATCAACTTTAAGGGACATGGGCAGCTGTGAGGAGGTCTTTATTCTCCAGGTCTTTAATCGTTTCCAGAACTTCTTGGGGTTAGACCCACAGAGAGAGAACTGCTCCTTAAAGTAACTAAGGATAGCCTGAGTGCACTTATTTCTAATTGGCCTTAAAGATAGCCAGGCAGCTTGAGTATGCATGTGCTGAGCCTTTCACCAAATGCAATTCTTGAGGTGGAGTAACTCCGCAAGATCATGGTCGAACCAGGAGCTAAATCTGTTTTTAATGCTTATTTTCTTCATGGGGGTGTGTTTGTTAACAATACCACTGAAAATGTCAAAAATGAAGGTCCAAGCGTCTTCGAGAGAGGGGATCAAGCTGACTTTATACCATTTTACAGAGGCCAGTTCATGAAGGAAGGCTTGCAAATTAAAGTTTTTAAAGTCTATGACAAATCAGGACAGGTCGTTTCACTGAGCAGCCATTACGAACACAGGCTGTAAAACAGTGATCACTTAGGTCTTACTGAAAACACCAGACTGATACCTATCAGGATTATTTGTGAGAATAATATCGAGGAGAGTAGCCTTTTCTGGGTGTTTGGAGTCATACCTTGTGGGATTGGTGATAATCTGGGAAAGATTTAGTGAGTCCCATTGCTTTAGGACTTGGTCAGGTGGTTTAATAAGCATGTCCCAGTTTAGGCCACCTATCAGGACAAATTCAGAATTGTGTAAGGGGTAAGGGGCCAGGAGAGAGCATAGGGCAGGTAGGGTGCAGGTCAGTGCTTATGGAGGACAATAGCACCTAGCAACAGTCAACAAAGATATATTTGAAAGTTTAATGCTTAAAACCAGCAAATCAAATTGTTTGGGGACAGACTTGGTGGAAACACCTTTGGACACCCCACTTTTAGAAGATCTGTCTTGCCGAAAAGGTTATAATCACAAAGGTTAACATCAGTATTCAAAACACTCTTTCTTAACCACATCTGAGTAATGACCAACACATCTGGATTGGAGCTGTGAACCCACACTTTCAATTGATCCATTTTAGGTAATACGCTTCTAGTGTTAACGTGCAGAAAAACCAGGCTTTTACGAGAGCAGAAATCAGTGAAGCAGATCTCAGAGCACAAGTCAGAATTGGGGCTAGCAACAGTAGATGGGCCAGGGTGTACATGCACATTTCCAGATATCATCAACAGTAATACAATCAAGGCACGGCATAGTACAGGGAGAGCTCTGCAGTGCTGATTTATGACATCTGAATGTGTATCAGATGGCAACAAGATCATATTATACAGCCATTTTATCAGGTAACATGAATACAAAGCCGGCGAGAGGTGGTCAGAATAGGATGGGAGTCCAAAAGCCTGTGTAACCAATAGAGAGTCAGAGTCCTAAGTGTGGGAACCAACATAGTCTGTCCCATGGTTGGGTAAAGAAAGTTTGTCGTCAACAAAGTATGCAGGAGTCATGAGGTAAATAGGAAAATAGGAAAATGCACAAGAACAAAATTAAATATAAAACGACTTGGGGCTAGCCATTGTAAGTTCAGAGTCACATGCCCCAACAGTGTGTGTGTGTGCTGGAGGAGGGAAAAATCTCTGGAGAGAGGGTTGAGTGTGCTGGAGGTACCTGTACCAGACAGGGGGAGACAACCAGGGCAAATGGTGAACAGATCGCCAGGTGGAATCCAAGCAGCAGTGCTCAGGCAACGGGAGTAGGTGTCTCACCCACTTGGGAGAAGCTTTTATGTCTGGAGGCAGATTTCTTGTAGAAAATGCCAGTGAATGAACAGCAGGAGGGGCTTCAGAGGACGCTTCAAAGACTCCTGACACTTGTTGGGCCCAAAGGCCTTTTACTTCACACCTTAGTGCTAATTGAATTTGTATCTGGTTCAGTTCCAGGTTGGAATGGTGTCCTCAGGTCTGCTGTTTGTTGGCTAGAGCACCTCTGTATAGCTTGGAAAAATAAAACCTTGGAAGCTGTAACCTCTAAGGTTCATTGTGGTCAAAATTAAGTTTTGATCTGGAACGAAGGCTATGCTGTGGAGGGTAACATCCTGCATATGTACCTGCCGAAAAATCCAAGTCAAACTCCAAATCTATCCTTTTGTAAAAAATGTGAGAGCTCACATTAAGCTGTGTGTCTCTCTCTCTCTGAGGGGTGTGTGTCTTATATCCCCCTCATGGAAGGAAGTTGATTTTTTATTTGACCTTTATTTAACCAGGCAAGTCAGTTAAGAACAAATTCTTATTTTCAATGACGGCCTAGGAACAGTGGGTTAAATGCCTGTTCAGGGGCAGAACGACAGATTTGTACCTTGTCAGCTCAGGGGTTTGAACTTGCAAACGTCCGGTTGCTAGTCCAACACTGTAACCACTAGGCTACCCTGCTGCCCCAAAAGCTTTGAGTTGCTTTCATCACTCACTGATAAGGAGTCGTAATGTCCATTGTTGATAGCAGTTTTAAGTCGTAACATCATAAAAATGAGCAAAGAAAAAGAGAAAGAGAAGAGTAATAAAATCAAAATGTTTTGTGATGAAGAGGAAGAGATAAATCATAGTGTCGTTTAATGGAAATAGGTTATTGTAAGTTTACTGTTTTTGCAGTGTGGGAGAGGTGTGAATGTGTGAAGGGAGGAGCGATCCCCTTTACGTCTTTTGACCCTAGGAAAATACACTGTTGTCTGTTCTAAATGTTCCTATTGTTGATCATTTTAGGCTTGCCTATTTATGTTGATGGGAAAAGTTAACTAATCTTTGAATGTCTAGGTTCGCTTAATGTCTGCAACTCTTAACGAGGCTTATCAGGTCTCTGGTGAGTTCAGTTTGGGAGATGTGTAATTTCTCTAGCATCTCAGCCTGTCTTGCTCATAAACTTTGGACCAAAATTCCAGGTCATAATTCTGAGCAAACTTAGGGACTTGTCTATCAATGAAACCATGAACTGACCTGACAGTGGTGCTTCTAAGAAGGTAGACATTCTCAGTGTCTTTGACAAGCTTTCTGGCTTGGGTGTGTGTGTGAAGCTTTTTCCTTTGTGTCATTTGGCCTCCTCCTATTGTCCCTGTCTGCGCTTTTGCTTTATAAGCCAAGTGGGGGAGGTTAGTATGCTCCTTTTTCTGAGCTGGGCCAAGAGTTTTGGGCTGAGAGAGTGATTGAACTGTGAAACAACCCCCCTGTTTTCTTATCTTTAAGTTTGCCTCTATCCTGGCGTTGGCCAGTTGGGGATGTTTTAAGGCACTGCCTTTTATTCTGAAAGGGACGGATCATTTGTAACTTGGTGGACAAAAGGATTTTGGTCCACAGCCTTTGCCGGGCCCTGTTCTACCTCTTTCAACTGTTCTTGCTGTTAAGAGGCAAACATTTGAGCTTTCATTTAATCTATTTTTTGAACGCAAGATACAATTGGATGTACTTAATTCATACATTTGTATGTGGCAGGTTTTATGCATAGCTGTTAGGTCAGTTAAAATAGTGGAAAAAGCTGGTATTTCTGTACCACTTGGGACCACTGTAGCATGAGAGAAGATAACATATCTTTGATGTTATCTGGGGCCACATGGTGGGATATATTGCTGGTTGTCTCAGTCAGACTGTGAGAGGACTCGTTGAGATATTTGTTCTCAAAGTATTTTATTACTACTGCGAGTAAGACATATAGTTTCATTTCGTTTGAAATGTGGTAGTTTAAAATCAAAACGCCTAATGCAATTATAAGCATAACATTTACGCCCCCATGGCTGATCAAAGACTCAACTGGAAACAGCTGTTTGTTCGTCATTGTGATCAATGTAGATAGGATAAAATGGCAAGTCTTAAGAGGTAGTCTACTTTAACTTGATATTCTAATCGGTTTATATCAAACATTTGTGTTGAAATGTCTCAGATACATTTGAGATCTGTCAGGTTTCTTCGTCACACTTTCAGTGGTTTACAAAGGTGTTCATTTCAGCACATTTTTCCTCTTCGTTGGAGGAAACTCAAAATGTCAGATTATTCTAGCAAAGTAGCTCCAAGATTCTCCTCATACAGGGCATCATAATGTAAGGGAGTGTGTACTCTTATCACTATGGAATTATTAAAGGACACTAATCCTTTCTTGGACAAAATTGGTCTTCTGAGAAGGCCTTACTTCTGAAACTAAAATTAGAATAATAGTAATACATTTATTAATCTGAAGGTATTCATTATTTGAGAATAATTTGAAGTTCTTTCCCAGAATAATAAGACAAACACACATTTGTTTTTACACAATTGACATTTAATAACATTTAATAATGCCAAAAATATTTACAAACGAAATGAGTGATCATGAAAATGTAGGAAATAGAATGAAAGCCAAGAAAGAGACCTCATGTAAGTGTAACAGTATAATTTTAGACCAGGGACCCTCTGCACACATCAACAACAGTCACCCTCGAAGCATCGTTACCCATCGCTCCACAAAAGCCGCGGCCCTTGAAGAGCAAGGGGAACTACTACTTCAAGGTCTCAGAGCAAGTGACATCACCGATTGAAATGCTATTTAGCGCGAACACCGCTAACTAGCTAGCCATTTCACATCCGTTACATAAGGGTCTGTATTTATTTACTTAGTCGACCTTGTGTTCTGTTTCGTTGTGTTCTTGAACATAGCCCTGTTACTTTGTGTTCCTGAACGTAGCCCTGTCTTTCATTTTTGTTCATTGATTTCACCTGTGTTAGTTTATCACCTGGTCTTATCAGCTCCTTATTTAGTTCAGTTCATTATGTTTGCGCCTTTGTGAGGTATTGTTCGTTTTGACTCTACTAAGCCTTTTCCTAGTTTGTTTGTGAGAAGCAGTTATCCTTCAGTCCTAGTTGATTCACCTGCCTGTTTGCCTACCTGTGTATGACCATTGCCTACCTGTGTATGACCATTGCCTGCCTGTGACCACGATCTCGGCCTTCTGAAATATGTGAAATAAACACATGCAGCACTCTGCGCATGAATCTACACCTTTTTCTCCCTGAGTATTCATTACACCTCAAACTATTTGAATATTTATATATGTGATACTCCGTCTGTGAACAAAGTCTGTTGTTTAGTCAGTTTAGCCCACATGGAGATGAACAAAAGAAAGATGGCGATGTGCCCTCCTTTGTCCTGAGTTGAGGGGTTTCCTACTGGTGGTTTCATGCTCCTTTCCTCTGAGTTTGGATGGTCCCTTGTGGGCTACTCCTTTGGGGTGTGTCCCTGGTTAGTCTGTCTGCTGGCTCTTGTGGAAGCAAACGGTACATATAGGGACAAACATAATACTGTAGAGCACAGGTGTACATTAGACCACAAGAGGAAGAGGACACACTTAGAGTGCATTTGCCATTCTGGTACAAACAGGAAACAAAGAAATAACAGACGTAATGGCCAAAGTCATAAAATGCATAAATGTTTAGGGTAAAATGCATTGTCTATTGTAGAGGACAGGAAACCAAAGCAAGGCCATGAGAGCATAGGACAGCTGGACATACCGAGGTCAGAGGGACACACAAAGGAGGGTGTCAGCCAAAGGACCAACTGATGGACTATAGACATAGTACATATATTATTTTTAGGACATGAAGATACTGAAGGAATGTTAGAAGAGACACATAGTCTACGAGTCCTAATAAGGACAGACATCCCAAAGAACACACCAAGCTAAACACAAGGGGCCCATAGGATAAGATGGGCATGTATTATTTTTGGGACATGAAGAGGTCCTGCCACCATTATAACTTAACTAAAAGCAGATTAGGCGTTATTGGGCGTGAACAAGCAGGAAGCACATATTGAAAGATAATGGTGGCAGATGGACTGAGGGAAGTATCTTCATTTGCATGTGGGATGGACTCATATGTTGTATGTGTATAAATACAGAGCCAGTGCTCTGGAAAAGTATGTGTTCCACGGACCATCTAGGCTTCTGATATGTTTGTATTAATAGCCTATATTGAATTCACAAGTTCTTGGAAGTGTTATATTTTGAAACGATTCTCCATGACACTCTTCTTTTGAGTTGCAGAGGATGTGCTCTAAATTGACTCATTTTTCAACCACTCCACAAATTTCTTGTTAACAAATTATAGTTTTGGCAAATCGGTTAGGACATCTACTTTGGGCATGACACAAGTAATTTTTCTAACAATTGTTTACAGTCAGATTATTTCACTTAACACACTATCACAATTCCAGTGGGTTTACATACAGTACGTTGACTGTGCCTTTACACAGCTTGGAAAATTATGTCATGGCTTTAGAAGCTTCTGATAGGCTAATTGACATAAATTGGAGGTGTACCTGTGGATGTATTTCAAGGCCTACCTTCAAACTCAGTGCCTCTTTCCTTGATATCATGGGAAAATCAAAGGAAATCAGCTAAGACCTCAGAAACAAAATTGTAGACCTCCACAAGTCTGGTTCATTCTTGGGAGCAATTTCCAAATGCCCAAAGGTACCACTTTCATATGTACAAACAATAGTATGCAAGTATAAACACCATGGGACCACGCAGCCGTCATACTGCTCAGGAAGGAGACACGTTCTGTCTCCTAGAGATGAATGTACTTTGGTGCAACAGCAAAGGACCTTGTGAAGATGCAGGAGGAAACAGGTACAAAAGTATCTATATCCACAGTAAAACGAGTCCTATATCGACATAACTTGAAAGGCTTCTCAGCAAAGAAGAAGCCACTGCTCCAAAACCGCCATAAAAACGCCAGGCTATGGTTTGCAACTGCACATGGGGACTAAGATTGTACTTTTTGGAGAAATGTCCACTGGTCTGATGAAACACAAATATAACTGTTTGGCCATAATAACCATTGTTATGTTTGGAGGAAAAAGGGGGAGGCTTGCAAGCTGAGGAACACCATCCCAACCGTGAAGCACGGGGGTGGCAGCATCATGTTGTGGGGGTGCTTTGCTGCAGGAGGGACTGGTGCACTTCACAAAATAAATGGCATCATGAGGGAAGAACATTCTGTGGATATATTGAAGCAACATCTCAAGACATCAGTCAGGAAGTTAACCTCTCTAGGGTAGGTGAGATGCTAACGTCCCACCAGGCCAACATCCAGTGAAACTGTAGAGCGCTAACATTCTAAATACTCCATTTGTTAAAGTAAAAATTCTTGGATATACATGTATCTTACATAATCTAAAAGATGAACATCTTATTAATCCAGCCGCTGTGTCAGATTTCAAAAGGCTTTACTGCAAAAGCAAACCATGCGATTTTCTGAGGACAGCTCCCCGCACACACAAGTATTACTAGCATTTTCCAACCAAGCATTAGCGTCACGAAAGTCAGAAATAACAATAAAATAAATTGCTTACCTTTGAAGATCTTGCCAAGTGTCCTAACTGAATGTTCATTTTGTTTGATAACATCAATTTTTATAGCCTAACACGAAACATTTGTAAACCGCTTGTGTCGTGATTTCCGTCTCATTCAACTTTGGACAAAGCTTTCGTGGTAATTACACACTAAACAAACGTTTAGCCCGTCATGGTTGGTTTCATTGCAATCCTCTGGTTGTTACTAACACAACCATACGTGATGGTTCTATTCCTGGGACGTATTGACCAAAACAAACCGATTTGAAGACACCAATCAATGACCTCATTGCGCACCAATGGTAGGACCGGTCAATCGTTGATTGACTGTATTTTGGCCCAATGACCACTGATCATCTTGAAATCTAGCTTGGAAGATAGCCAATGAGCTGAGGTAAACGGCAATATGTCATGGTTATATGTTCGAAGACCAGCCTTTGTCGTGAACTCTGGCGTAAAAGAGGTTCATTCACCATTGCAAATACTACTTGATGGAGCCACAAGTGTTACGCATAACAGTAAATAGTCAATAGCATTTTCAGCAAGTTTATATATTTAAATCATGGCGAATACATCAGGAAAAGTTAAAACAAAGTCTAAGTATACAGATTTAACCCGTTCTGAGGAAATTGATAGAGAAAGCGAGACCGAGTAAATAGTTACCCTTGTTATTTATTAAAATGTTTTATTCTAATTTTTTATACATTTTTTGGGTGTGTGTTAGAATAGCATTTATGTATTTTCTATATAGTTCTTTCCTTCAAAATGTATCACTGTACCAATTCGGCCACTTGGGTACATTTTGTTACATTTGTGTGGGACACCTAGGTGACTTCATGCTCAATGTCATGTAGCTCGCTCATTTTTTAAGTTATCTGCGTACAACTTTGCTCAGCTATTTTTGCCATCTTATGTTCTTCATTAAAATCCCAGCATCGTATCTGTATGTTTGGCTGTTCTTGGTCATTTGAAAGATTATGCAGCAACAATAAAAAACTGATAAGGTATGTTTATTTCCTTATATTTTCTTCTACCAGATCTAATGTGTAACATTCTCCTACATTCAATTCAAATTTCCACAAAATTCAGTGTTTTAAATTAACCTTTATTTTACTAGGCAAGTCAGTTAAGAACAACTTCTTATTTTCAATGACGGCCTAGGAAAAATGGGTTAACTGCCTGTTCAGGGGCAGAATGACAGATTTGTACCTTGTCAGATCGGGGATTCGAACTTGCAAACTTTTGATTACTAGTCCAACACTCTAACCACTAGGCTACCCTGCCACCCTAATGACCCAAAGCATACTTCCAAAGTTGTGTCAAAATGGCTTAAGGACAACAAAGTCAAGATACTGGAGTGACCATCATGAAGCTCTGACCTCAATCCCATAGAAAATGTGTGGGTAGAATTGAAAAACTGTGTGTGAGCAAGGAGGACTACTGACTCAGTAACACCAGCTCTGTTAGGAGGAATGGGCCAAAATTCACCCAACCTATGGTGGGAAGCTTGTGGAAGGCTACCCGAAACGTTTGACGAAAGTTAAACAATTAAAGGCAATGCTACCAAATACTAATTGAGTGTATCTGAACTTCTGACACACTTGGAATGTGATGAAAGAAAAGCTGAAATAAATCATTCTCCCTACTATTATTCTGACATTTCACATTCTTAAAATAAAGTGGTGATCCTTTTGTCCAGGTGGGAAAGGGTAGTGTGGAGTGTGATTGAGATTGCGTCATCTGTGGATCTGTTGGGGCGGTATGCAAATTGGAGTGGGTCTAGGGTATCCGGGAGGATGGTGTTGATGTGACCAGCCTTTCAAAGCACTTCATGGCTACCGACGTGGGTGCTAATCATTTAGGCAGGTTACCTTCGCTTCCTTAGGCACAGGTACTATGGTGGTCTGCTTGAAACATGTAGGTTTACAGACTCGGTCAGGGAGAGGTTGAAAATGTCAGTGAAGACACTTGCTAGTTGGTACCCTATGCTTGTTTGATGGTTCGTCTGAGGGCATAACGGGATTTCTTATACGCATCCGGATTAGTGTCCCGCTCCTTGAAAGCAGCAACTCTAGCCTTTATCTCGATGTGGATGTTGCCTGTAATCCATGGCTTCTTGTTGGGATATGAGCGTAAGGTCACTGTGGGGACGACATCGTCAATGCAATTATTGATAAAACCGATGACTGAGGTGGTATACTCCTCAATGCCATTGGATGAATCCCAGAACATATTCCAGTCTGTGCTAGCAAAACAGTCCTGTAGCGTAGCATCCACGTCATCTGAACACTTCCGTATTGAGCGAATCACTGGTACTTCCTGCATTAGTTTTTGCTTGTAAGCAAGGCTTGTTGGCCCGTATATCAGGCTTGCAGCCCCAAAAAAAGGAATATTTTTTGCTCATATAATTTAAAAAACAAGTCGCTAGCTCTAGGCAAGGCCATAAGCAAATAGGTAAACTGGGATATCGTTATTTTTGGAGCTCCCTTCTTTGAATGTGTTGGATTACAAATGCCTTTCCCAGCTGCTCCAGGAACACCCTCCTCTTGTTTCCACTTATCAGGCATTCAGTAAGGGTTGATCTTGTTACGTATCACAAAGGCATTGTATGAGGACACATCAATGATGTTATGGAAGATGACCAGGGGCCAGCAGGCAGTCATCCTCCTGCAGCTGTAAGTTCCAATCACCTTGTCCAGGTTGTCCACGCCTCCTTTGTTGTGGTTGTAGTCCAGGATGATTTTTTCTTATGGCTGGTGTGATGAACATGTAGAATGTTGAGGCAATGTCCTGGGCATGTCTGCATGTCTTATGGGCCCATCCTTATGATATTTTGTGCTGCCATCCTGCCCTGGTTGTCATATGGTGACAAGGAACATGTTCTTTTGCTGTTCTTTGACAAAAATGTCTCTTTCAGCTTGGGGAATTTCTTCTTCATCTGAAGAGGATGCATCATGCTCTGGGTTGTATTCTTCTCCATCTTCTTCATAAGATGCCTCCTCCTCTTCTAAATCATTGTTCTCTTGTTCCTCCTGGACATCTGAAAAAATCTGATCTACGACCTGTTGGGCACTGAAACCTGCACTTATGGCTTCAGCAAAGAGAGAACTGGGGGGACTGTAATCTGCAGCACCTTTATAGCCCTCCATTAGTAAACAATGCTTTCAATAAATGGTTATTTTGTCTGAAATGTTGTTTATTTTGTCTGAAATTGTTGTTATTTTGTTTGTGAACTTTAGTCATGTGTGATGTCGTGGAGGGGAGATGCTGCATATAAGCACAAGAAAGTGATAGTTGTGTGAGTTCTACCAGTAGCACACTGTTACGAATCTCTTTTGGTCCGACAGTCTGGGGGGGATGGTAACGAGACCCGTAACATGACTCATGCAAATTATAATAGTGAAAAAGTAAAAGTGAGACGAAATAACCACAGACAACTAAATTACAGTCAAACACTTATGGTTTATTTGAAAACACAGGGTAATGGGGGGAGCAGGAAAAGGGGCTGAGCTGGACCCAAGGAAAGAAACAATAAGTATTCAAGACCACCCCTAAGCTAGACTAGCCTACTTCACCAACAGCTAACTAACTAACCAAAAATACAGTGGGTGGTCCGCACAGTTCTAACTAGTGTTTTTATACAAAGTATTCCTACGGGTAATGTATGCCCATGGGCGACTTATCGTGGTACCCCCTTTTCCCACCGTCAAACAAACACCATAACAAAACCAATACTCACAGGTGGGGACTAAATTACCTGTAGTTGCAAAAACCAAACAAGAGATCTACAGACAGATGCCATTGACAGAGAGATTAAGCTCTAGAGCAAACAACAGACAGGGTTTTAAACCAAGGGACAGGTGATGTGATAGGGTAATGGAAACAGGAGGAGGTGTGTCTTCTGATTAGCGACTGTGTGGCTCAGTCGGTAGAGCATGGCGCTTGCAACGCCAAGCGTCGTGGGTTCGATTCCTGCTGGGGCCACCCATATGTAAAAGTAGTGGCCCCAGCCGACTTGTAAGTCGCTTTGGACAAAAGCGTCTGCTAAATGGGATATATTATTATATTATTATTATGATTGATGACTGATTGGGGAGTGATGATTGCCACCTGTGAGGAGGAGAGAAAAGAAATACACACACAGGATACCTGTATCAAGAAGTTCCTCCTCTGTAATTTAGCCTTCAAATGAGTCTGTCTGGTCTGTCTGTACAGCTGTTAATTTTACATTATTAATAATAGGAAAAAAATATTCAAAATATTGTTTGGTGAATCATGGGTGACTTCCTCGTATGTACAAGGTTTCAGTAATTTCTTTTTGGTAGCATTTCTATGTTGAAGATAAAACAAAATTGTTGCATTTTTCCCTTTATTCCATCCAGTTTGCTTGGTTCTGATATAATTTTACACTTGATTTTTCTTGAAGAAGTTCCTCCATTTCTTTTTGTTTTTCCCTTAATATATTATATGCATCTGCTTTTATTGCTATCTATCTGTTCTGTTAGTCCCTCCATTTCCTTTCTTAATATGGATTCTTTGAATTTCATGACCTCTAAAGGCACATTTAAGTATCCCATACAATAAGGGGATCTACCTATATTATGTTGGAAAAAGTAAGTTATCAACTCTTCCGTCCTAGTTAAAAACATTTTGTCATCCAATAGTCTTTGATTACATTTCAATACACTAACCAACATGGAAATTCTGTAAGAGTAATGTATATGTAATTATTTGAAGGTCCAACCGCATTCTGTCCCCTATCAACACTTTTTAAACTTTTGTTGCCAGCAATAATGAAATAAGAAAGTTGTCAAGAGAGCTAACTTGATTGAGCCTCCACCATGTGCTGTATATGTCACTAGGTCGGGATATTTAAGCCTCCATATATCCACTAGTTCCTTCATTTCCATGAGATAAGGGTAATAGTTTGTAGTGTGATTTCCTTTACACTCCATTGAGATATTTAAAACCGTATTATAATCTCCCACTAAAGTAATAGAGTCCTGTATTGCTTGTAGGCTTGATAAATTATTATATATATTTTCTAAGAGATGTGAATCATCATTATTTGGAACGTATAGATTAATGAGCCAAATCTGTTTATGGACCAATGACATATTTAAAATAATCCATCTACCTTGCGCCTCTGTTCGAACAATTTGCACATTCCGATCAAAAGTATTGTTAATTAATAACATCACCCCTATCATCACCCCTTTTGAGTTTCTTTGCCCATGGGAGTTTCTTTGCCCATGGGAGTTTCTTTGCCCATGGGAGTTTCTTTGCCCATGGGAGTTTCTTTGCCTAGTTAAATAAATAAAAAAATACATCTAAAATAGCTGAATGAGTTTCTTGTAAACAATAGATATTTTAGCCAGGTAAATACTGATCGTCTTTTATTATTATCTGCTAAGCCATTACAATTACAACTGGCTTGAGTTATTTCACCATTTACCATAATGAGAAGTTTCAATTATATTTATCATAATGTATGTTTTTAAATGTACCATTAAAAAGTACCATCATGGTTGAGTGTCCATAGCTATACCATGTTATTTGCACTGCTACTGAGTAAACCTCCAATTTTTATCCACTATTCCACCTGATAAAACCTCTCCCATCCCAAGTTGGATTGATGTCCCACAGTTATGTACTGTATATATTATTATCTATTTTTATTATATTTTGTTTTATTTCACGTTGTCCTGCATTGTTGGAGCTTGGAGCACAGTAATTTCACTGTTTCCTGAAATTACATCTGCAACCCTGTACAGGTGACTATTAAAATCTCCAATCTAATCTCTAATAAAAAATAATAATATCTTTGTATATTAAAGTAAATATTAATTTGTATCAATGTATTATTATTTCTATTAGTGCACTAGAAACCATGAATTGCTCCAAACATCAGAGCTTGGGGCCAATTACAGCCAGGCGAAAGTAGTGGAGCTGAGCTGAGGGACACTGGAAAGGCACATACTGTAGCTTCTGAGTGTGCTTCAGTGTGTATCAGTGTGCATTTGACTATGTATGTTTATACTGTATGTAAGTGTGTGTGCATGCAGTGCAGTGTTTGTTTGGCATTGTTGTGACTATAGTGTCTGTGTGTTGTGATCGTTGTGTGTGTGTGTGAGGAGGCTAGGTTGTGAGTGGGCCCAGTGCAGGGCTGATCGCGTGCCAAGTGCTCCTGAGGGGCCAGCTGTGGCTCCACTCTGCTCAGTCACCGTGAACACAGAACAGACAGTGTCTCTCTTGCTTCTTCTCGCTCTCTCTCCCTCGCTTGTTCCTTCACTCTCTTTCTCACTCGCTCCCTCTCTCTATCTCATAACCCCCCTCCTCCCTCTCTCTCTCTCTCTCTCTCTCTCTCTCTCTCTCTCTCTCTCTCTCTCTCTCTCTCTCTCTCTCTCTCTCTCACACACACGTTCTTGCAGTACTTTTCCTCTTTCCTCTCTCTTCCAGATCATTTTGGTCTGGATGAAATGCTTTGAAGAATAAGAACCAAAGTAATTTTTCCTTTAATATTCAATGCCATTGCAATTGTTTTGAAGTAGTGTCAGTTGATTATTATTCCTGTGTGATTGTAGTTGTAGATGCAGAGTAGATGCAGAGTATTGGTTCCTCTCCAAGAGCTTGGAGTTTGTTCTTACATTGGCAATTCTCAGAAAACAGAGTGACAAACAGAGAGATTTTTCACTTTCAAATGTACAGTTGGGTCTGACATTATTGACGCCCTTGATAAAGATTAGCAAAAATTACTGTATAAAATAAATAATTCAAATACTGAGCTATATTCTATTGAAAAAAAGGGGGGAAATTATATTATTTTATACTAATATTATACTATACTATTGCTCAGAGAAATAGATTTTCTTTAACAAGTAATGCTTTTTTTCTACAAAAGGTTGGGGTAAAAATATTTGACACCCCAAAAGATTCTTATAAATACATTCTAGTATTGGTCCCACATTCCTCACACGCAATGACGATATCAAGTTTGTGACTCTACAAACTTGTTGGATGCATTTGCAGTTTATTTTGGTTGTGTTTCAGATTATTTTGTGCCCAATAGCAATGAATAGTAAATGATGTATTGTGTCCTTTTGGAATAATGATTACAGAGGGTAAAAAATCCTGCCCCCAAGACATGGGGTCAAAGATCATACCCCCAAGACATGGGGTCAAAGATCATACCCCCAAGGCATGCTAACCTCTCACCATTACCAATAACAGGGAAGGTTAGCATGCCTTTGGGGTATGATCTTTGACCCTTTGTAACTTTCTCACTCAACATTACTCATAATTCATCTAGGATTATCCTTAATCTTTGTAGCATCCACATTAATGTAGAATTGTTTAGAAACATATTGTTTTCTTATTTATAATAAAAGTGACTCCAAAATGACACAATATATTATTTACCATTAATTTATATGTGGCACAAAATAATCTGAAACACAAGCAAAATGAACTGAAAATTAATTCAACAAATTTGCTCAACTAAATAACAGGTCTGTTTGTTTAGTTACCACGGCAACTACTATATCTATCTAGTAAACTTGCTAGCTACTTCAGTGGATATTGAACACATTTCCAGCGGCAAATGAACACATTTCTGGCGGCAAATGTGTTCAATTATAGCCATGGTATAAAAGTGATAATCAACTCTGGGCTCCATGCATTCACTGGAAAATAATGCAACTCTGTGGAAGGTCAATTTCCAACACATTTGGACTGCAAACACATTTCTATGTGGCACAAAATAATCTGAAACACAAGCAAAATGAACTGAAAATTAATTCAACAAATTTGTTAAAATAACAGGTCTGTTTGTTTAGTTACCACAGCAACTACTATATCTATCTCTTAAACTTGCTAGCTACTTCAGTGGATTGTCACCGAAAGCACTCACAAACTTCTACAGATGCACAATCGAGAGCATCCTGTCGGGCTGTATCACCGCCTGGTATGGCAACTGCTCCTCCCACAACTGTAAGGCTCTCCAGAGGGTAGTGAGGTCTGCACAACGCATCACCGGGGGCAAACTACCGGCCCTCCAAGACACCTACACCACCCGATGTCACAGGAAGGCCATAAAGATCATCAAGGACAACAACCACCCGAGCCACTGCCTGTTCACCCCGCTATCATCCAGAAGGCGAGGTCAGTACAGGTGCATCAAAGCGGGGACCGAGAGACTGAAAAGCAGCTTCTATCTCAAGGCCATCAGACTGTTAAACAGCCACCACTAACATTGAGTGGCTGCTGCCAACATACTGACTCAACTCCAGCCACTCTAATAATGGAAATTGATGGAAATTGATGTAAACAATGTATCACTAGCCACTTTAAACAATGCCACTTAATATAATGTTTACATACCCTACATTACTCATCTCATATGTATATACTGTACTCGATACCATCTACTGCATCTTGCCTATGCTGTTCTGTACCATCACTCATTCATATATCTTTATGTACGTACATATTCTTTATCCCTTTACACTTGTGTGTATAAGGTAGTAGTTGTGTAATTGTTAGTTAGATTACTCGCTGGTTATTACCTCATTGTCGGAACTAGAAGCACAAGCATTTCGCTACACTCGCATGAACATCTGCTAACCATGTGTATGTGACAAATAAAATAAAATTGGATTAGATTTGATTTGACCTTACATGTAATTCATTATTTTACACAGAACACATAGCCCCTTGTTGACTATCCCTTAGCTACATCATTTCCCAATTTTTTGGAGCATACTATATAGCTCAGTATTTGAATTATTTATTTTATCCAGTCATTATTGCTCATCTTTATCAAGGGTGTCAATAATTTAAGACCCCCACTGTATATCAAACAAAAAACAACAATTGCAAAGTTAAACAAATCATACAACTCTATGCACAAGGAATACTTTTAACAATTTCCACTGAACATTTTAATAAAACACATATACTTGAAGAACAGTGCAAATGAAAAAGTTGGTAACAGAATGACGGCACAAACAGCACAAACCGTCATTCTGTTATTCAGTGGCGATTTTAGCATCTAAATCTTGGAGGGGGCAAAAAATAAAAAGTGGGATGACTGCCAACAAAGCCACTAAACAATACATGAATTGCACTATAACGGTGACAAATGGTGCCCACAAACTGTTAGGGCTTACAAGCTCTTCCAACAGCAGTCCCAACATCCTACCACTGCCACACCTGGCTATCAGTGGAGCCTTGTCGGTCAGCGAAACAGTTCATTCTGCCTCATTTACTGCCTTTAAAAAAAACATTGCTGATATGGCTGACTTGCTTAAAACAAATGTGGGTTTCTAATGACAATTGAGATGTACAAACTATGGCATAAGGGGACGACAAGCGGATAAGAGGCGATCCGTAATTTTGACATTAATGAGCGAGCTAGGACGGACGTAGTCAATATAACTATTTGTTTGGCACCTTTGAAATGTACAGCGACAGAATTCAGAACATGGGCCGTTCTTACAGTGTTCTCCCTTTACACAAGTCAGAAACGTAGGATAAATAAAGGGGGCATATAAGCAGACAATGAAAGCTCTTACAATATTCAATGATTGCATTTCTCTAAAAACAGGTTACAGGCACCACCAAGTCAGAACAGTAGGTGAAATTAAGAAAGGGTAAATAGACCAAATTATTCAGGTGAGGCATATGGGCTACTTTATTTTTTTATTTTACCAGGCAAGTCAGTTAAGAACAAATTCTTATTTTCAATGATGGCCTAGGAACAGTGGGTTAACTGCCTGTTCAGGGGCAGAACGACAGATTTGTACCTTGTCAGCTCGGGGACATGAACTCTACCCACTAGGCTACACTCTACCCACTAGGCTACCCTCCCGCCCCAACATCTTACTACACAACTTACACTTAGTATTACTTTCTAATCTACAGTATACATATCTCCAGTCAGAGCTAATTTATTCCCAGTTGTCTTGAACTCACTGAATCAAGTTTTCTCAGTTCCGAGTTAACAGTTGTTTTGAGCGCGGCACAAATCATGCTTCATTGACAACATGGCCAATGTTGAATGTTTATCATTTTAAACTTGGAAAATATCGCCTTAATCCCAGATTTTGGCACACACAGACACTGTCACTGATTCCTTCCAAACCACTCATTGTTGAATTTGTGATGTCCAACTTGTCATGTAATGTTTATGTCCAATGGCCAATGAGGACCGATACATGTTATTTAGAATTTCTCTTCATTATTTGCCTTCATATGACAAGGATTAAAACGGATTTGCCAGTAGATTGTCGACTTGATTCATGATGATGACTGCTAGCTATCTGTGGCCAATGACCTTGAGCCTTCTTGGATGGGCACTTCTAATGTAACTCTATGGCAGCATCCAATGGGCTAGATTTTTTTTTTCGAGGTCTACCCTTAGACTTGGGGGTGACGTAGTGTCCCCAATTTGTAAGTCGCTCTGGATAAGAGCGTCTGCTAAATGACTTAAATGTAAATGTAATGAGCGACAGAACACTGAGCCAATCACGGCGCAACACTCCGTATTTTCCTCTGGCTTGCCCTTACACCACAGAAAGCACTGAGCGAGACTGAACCACCTGCATTTTGGAGCTGCCTTAATCAAGAGAACAAAAAATAAACCATGTTTGTATGTGCCTTTTTTAACTAAATTATACTTTTATTACATTGTTTGCAAACTGATATGTAACATGTATTAATGCCAAAATGACATGCAAAACATGTTACAATTTTTAAATAAAAAAAACAGGAGTTGCTAGTGCACAAGGACATCCCTGCTGGACAAACAGTCCCCTAACCCAGACGACACTAGGCCAATTGTGCACCACCCCATGGGTCTCACAGTCGCAGCCAGCTGCAACAGAGCATATACTCGAAAACAGAGTCTCTTGTGGCACAGCTAGCACTGCAATGCAGTCCAGTGTAGACCACTGAGCCACTTGGGAAGCTACAGGGTTGCAACTGCTGTTACCAAACTTTGAATCTGCACTGTTCTTCAAGTAAATGTGTTTTTGTCAAATTTTCAGTGTCATATCCAGAGTTCACCATCACTCCTATCTGTCTATGGGCTGATAATGACATACTGCTGTCCCATTCCAATGAGTTGAGCTGGAAACAACCAGTCACCTTGATGGATCACACACACACATACGCACGAACACAAGCAGGAACACATGTATGCAAGCACGCACACACGCACATATACATACACACACGCTCACTGAGTCTTAATACTTACTGTTCATTAACATTTTGTTCTAATTACCAGGCTCATTAAAGCAATGAATTAGCAGTAGATTTATCTGGTTCCTTACTGCTTTTCATCATTAACCAAATGAAGCGTCTCAGGTTCTAGGTGATTACTATTTAGATGTAAAAGAAGAATGGAAGCATTTTATCTCAGCTTGTCCCTGCGAAAGAGTGTGTTTAGTGTTTACTGTTTAGTGTTGTGTGAGGTCAAAGGTCAAAAATGCACACAGAAGTTCAACAGCATTTACATCCAGAAGAGGTCTGTTTGTTTTCTTCTGGTTTAGAGGTAGTGCAGGCAAGCATGCAAGCCCATACACAGACAGAGGAGGTTCAGTCTCTGGAGGTCAAGATCAAACAGCTCTTTTATTGGTTGATCCCCGTGTCGCAACCTTGAATAGGTAATGAGGGATTGATTGATTGGCTGAATCTTCAGAGGAGGTAAACACAGGGAATTAGCCCTAGACTGACAGTGCTGACACACACACACACACACACACACACACACACACACACACACACACACACACACACACACACACACACACACACACACACACACACACACACACACACACACACACACACACACACACACACACACACACACCTGTGTACATCACTCAGGCCTGACTGAACTGATTT
Source organism: Oncorhynchus masou masou (assembly GCF_036934945.1). Classification (NCBI taxonomy): domain Eukaryota; kingdom Metazoa; phylum Chordata; class Actinopteri; order Salmoniformes; family Salmonidae; genus Oncorhynchus; species Oncorhynchus masou. The sequence continues at coordinate 22,658,932 of NC_088240.1, read as the reverse complement.
GGAAAATGTTTTATAAGTAATTAGCCAAATAAAACACTTTCTAACAGTATCAAGTGCATACTCTATGATAACCATGTCCACATTTAAACTCAGTAAAAGTGACAGTCCTGACACAGCCATAGTGAGGCAGATTAGCCAATGCTATGGCTCATTACATGGCATAATAGCTCTTACTTTGGCATAATTGCTACAACATGAGATCTTTAGGAATGAAATTGACCAGCAGTGGTCGCCCACAGATGTTGCTTAAAGAGTATTCCACCCCTCTGATCTACCAGTCTGTTGATGTAGTAGTTTGCCAAGCACACATAGAGGATACTGTCGTGATGTGACTATCATTAATATGATGACTGCTATTTATCGAATAATTACCTACGACATTTAATTATTATATGATTAAATGAATCATGTAACAATTAACTCATTAGGAATTTGGGGCACCACGTGAAAGGTTTGTTTAATGACTTACTATGTCTCGAATTAACTCAAGAATATATATATATATATATATATATATATATATATATATATATATATATATATCATACCAGTCACTAATTAACCATTTCCTCATATCAGTCTCATTCTGAACATCGTAGACTCCATAAATCTGTACAAACCTGGGTCTCACTGATCATTCAGTACCACACAAATCGATTTGATAATTTATTTAGTAACAAGCTAAATGATAACATAAGATACACACACACGCACACACACACACACACAGAGAATAGGTTATTGATTAGAAACGTAATACGATGACAACAAGTCCCTAGCGGACTAATACAATATGACACTTGTTACACAAGATGGAGAGTTAAAGAGAGAGAGAGATAAGCAACACGCCTAATACCTTGCCCCGAACTGCCGCTCTTATGGATAAGAAGTAATGCATGTATTTACATGTTGAAGGTCTTCGTCGGGTATCTCTGTTGGGCCCAGGCCTTCGTGGGCCAGGTTGCACTTGGTGAGGAGGGTTCGATTAGGCTTCTTACTTTGGATTGCCTTCTCCTTCGTTCTGTGGTGTAAGTCTTTGATTGTCCATAAGATGTCACACTGTCCTTCTTAGTTGTCTGTTTACTTGCACTCATTCTGGAAGAGTGTCAGCCGTGTCGATGATTCCAGAGTGGTAATGACAGCAGTGTAGGACATGATGGTTTGAAGAGAATAACTGGATGGTCCTATTTAAATTCACCTTCTTAGAAACGGCATGCTGACACACTCTCTGGGGTCCCTGTGGTGTGACTAGTTACGAGGCAAGGCATCACAATTTACAATGATCTCGTTAGAGAACTAAAATCACAATCTTATCATCACAAAAACATTCTCTTCATCCTGGATATTTTCCACACACTGTAAATTATGTTAACATGATATACACAGTATGACAACTCTTCAAGTTACAATGGTTTCGTTATGACATCTTCATGCAACTTTTAATGACATCACAAAATAGACATTCATTTTCCATATTCCATTTTTCATCATTCCCAACATTTGGATGTTGAAATATATTGTCCCAGTGTCCATTGTTTGATGTTGTAGTTTTTGGGCTGCAAACTCTTCATAAGGCACACAGACATTCCAATCATCCAAACTAGACCACAAAATGAACCGTCTATTGCCTATAGTTTATGTTCAACGTGAGGTGTCATCAAACCCCCACCCTTCCCACGGGAGAGAGCTCGGTAGAGCTGATCCACTGTAACCTGATCTTTTGGATCCTCACAGGGGAGTCATGACAACACAACTCTTGGAATTACTTTATATATCATAGATGACAATCAGCTACTGTTTCTAACATAATATTACAAGAATTATCGTCATTTGTACCCTATACTTTGATGTATTTCTATCAATTTACTGATACTCAAATCAAATACAGCTATAATAACACTTCAAAGAGAGGAGGGAGAGGGTGAGAAACAGTGTTACAGGGGTTGAGTCTAATATTTGGAAACAGCAGAAGACAGAGCTAATGTTGAGTATCACCCTCCATTAGACCTGTTACTATTATAGGCCACTTGTCCAACATCACCACGCACACACACACACACACGCACACACACGCACACACATGCACACATACGCACACACACGCACAATCACACACACACACACAATCACACAGTTGTCCTCCTCCCTCCATTTCATGGCGGTTCTTTCCTCTATTTGCTTGACAAGACAATGTATAATAGCCTTGGAATAGCCCGGTCCAGGTCGGTAAGTGAGAGTAATCAAGCTGTCGTGTCCCACTGCCGCTAAGGTTAGATCCTCTCTCCTTAATTATCACCAAGGAAACCAATGTTCCGCTTTAATTGTTCTGATGAATGAAATATTACAGAGAGGAGTCTGGCTGCAGCCGAGCGGAATAACAGCTTTTAGTCATAAAACACAGAGGAGGAGAGAAGAGTGGGAGTGAAGGTGACTCAGGAGAGATGGAGGGAGAGAGAAGGGAAGGGAGAAGGATGTGAGAGACAGAAGAAGGAAATCGGGGGAGATAGGGAGTGAGTGAAATAAGGAAAAGAGAATAAGAAGGGAGCAAAGAGAAATGGGTACAGAGACATTGAGGAAGTGAGAAAACATTTGAGGAAAAGAGGGAGAGTTCTGAGAAACAGGAAGCTCGATGGCGAGGAAGGAGAGAGTGAGAGAGAGGGGGGATGACCAGTGCAGGTAATAGTTTAAACCCCCTAAGGTTGATTTCCTCGCCTCATGTTTTAGCATTGGATGTGTCTCAATCCACCGCATCTGCCTATGCCGCACTTCCACAGCTGCAGTGAAAGGGGCGGCAGTGTAGCCTAGTGGTTAGAGCATTGGACTAGTAACCGAAAGGTTGCAAGTTCAAATCCCTGAGCTGACAAGGTACAAAATCTGTCATTCTGCCCCTGAACAGGCAGTTAACCCACTGTTCCTAGGCCGTCATTGAAAATAAGAATTTGTTCTTAACTGACTTGCCTAGTAAAAATAAAATTAAAAAAAGATGACAGAGCAAAAGCAGTGTTTGTCACACCATGACCAGACCAAATCAGTCTTCTCACAAAGTCATCTGTATCGTCCAAATAGTTTGGCTTACAAATTATTATGACTACTCTATGGAAAGATGAAACTCTCAAGAACACATCGTTCTCCATTTTGCTCTACGAACCCCACTCGTCTGAGGCCGGTACAACTAATCTGCCAACTTCTGTCTGTAGCGTCCAAACAGTTTGGGCTACACACTAATATGACCCTTCTATGTAAAGGGGAGACTCTCATGAACACCTCGGTTGATTTGCTCTAGGACACCCACAGGCTTCAAGAATCTTCTGAAGGTCCCCAAGTACCAGTTGAAAAAATGTATGGATTTATATATGGAGACTGTTTTCATGATCTTTCTTATATCTCTCAGATATAGGACAGACACTTCACAACAAACTTCCTCTAGATTTGTTTGAGGGGGACTATCTGTTGTTCCTTGTAGTGAATCTGTTATTCAATGCGTAAAAATGTTCATCAAATATTTTATTTTATTTGTTTATACTTGAAGGTGTCTTAAAATTCAAAATCAAATAGCAAAGTGTTTCTTAGTATGACCTTCTTAAGGATCAGACCCTTTTTTTCCCCAATTTTAGCCTAAAATGACATACCCAAATCTAACTGCCTCTAGCTTGGAACCTGAAGCAAGGATATGTACGTATATTATTGATATCATTTGAAAGGAAACACGTTGAAAGTTTGTGGAAATGTGAAATTAATGTAGGAGAATATAACACATTAGAATGGGAAAAGATAATTTAAACAAAAAAATATGCGTTCATCTTTGAAATGCAAGAAAAAGGCCATGCATTAAGACAGGATCCTAGGTGTAATTTAGATGGCAGCTGTCTGTGTGCACAGGTTCAGACCGATCCAGTGAAGAATTACCTCACTACATAATATTTTGCATCAAGTCTGCCAGGAGTTTTCCCAAATGTGCCGAATTGTTCAATTTATACATTTTCAAGTACATAACTATAGAGAACATACAAACATGCTATGGTAATACAAATAATTACGTTTTCACACTCCCAAGAATGTCATACATGATGAATCATTAGCATCCCTGTCACGCCCTGGTCGAAATATATTGTGTTTATTCTTCATTTATTCGGTCAGGCCAGAGTGTGACATGGGTTATTGTGGTGTGTTTTTGTCTTGGGGTTTTGTGGGATGTCTAGCGTTAGTCTATGGCTGCCTGAGGCGGTTCTTAACCAGAGTCAGGTGATTATCGTTGTCTCTGATTGGGAACCATATTTAGGCAGGCATATTCTTTGTGTGTTTCGTGGGTGATTGTCCTTAGTGTCCTTGTTCCTGTCTCTATGTTAGTTTACACTAGTATAGGCTGTTTCGGTTTTCGTTACGTTCTTTTTTGTTTTTGTAGTATTTGTATTGATTCGTGTTTTACGTTTTTTTCATTAAACATGGATCGCAATCTACACGCTGCATTTTGGTCCGACTCTCCTTCACCTACAGAAAACCGTTACAATCCCTACAAAAAAAATGAAAAGACACTAACATTCACACATCTAGATGGCCGGGCGGGGTCGGTGTGGAGCCAGAGACAGCAGTGGGGTTAAACTGTCGAACCCATTTTGAATATAAAAATAGTTTATTTCAAACAAAACTACACTATCCTCAGGATGACAAATCAGAGCAAGATTACAGAATGTAAGCACATTATTTACCTTCAGACGTGAATGTATCAAACCAGTTTCTGTGACAAAAGTGTTTTGTTGTTGTGAACTATCCTCAAACAATAGCATGTTTTGTTTTCTGTAATAGCTACTATACATTTCTGCCCATATAAGACATGTCTATGTCCTGGAAAGTTGGCTGTTATATATAATGTTTTCTAGTCACATAGTCACATTGGGACACCGATCCCGTAGAGGTTAAAACAATTCCATATAGCTTAGTAGACCCCCCCCCCCTCTGTTCAGCAATAAGGATAGATCATACTTGAGACTGGATGGCTCTCGTGATGGCTCTCTATGGTCTCAATTGGTAGAGCATGGTGCTTGCAACGCCAGAATTGTCCGTTTGATTCCCACAGGAGACCTGTATGAAAATGTATGCACTCACTACTGGATAAGAGCGCCTGCTAAATGATGTAAATGTAAGACAGAACTATGTTACAGTCCTATATACCTTATACAGGACTGGGTCTTGTGCTCTGTTCTACATTAATCACCAAGACACTTTATATTTAGCCTTAACCCTTATTATTAAAGCTAAACAGAACTGAAATTTGTGCGGGTTTAATTAACACCATTGGTTACAGTTTGAATTGAAAACTAAATTGACTGCTAAATTAAACTTGAACTTGATCTTCAGTTATATCCCTGAGTTAGTGAATTAGATAGCTGTGTTTTAAACCAAGGATGTCAAACAGACAGCAGGCCTTCAGGTCCAGAGAGCTGCACTGACAATTGGTTATTTCCATGTTATTTTATACAGTTGTATAAATGTTTGCCATAATACTGTTTAAAGCAGGGGTGTCAACATACACCTCATATACAAAAGCATGTGGACGCCTCTTCAAATTAGTGCATTCTGCTATTTCAGCCACGTCCGTTGCTGACAGATTGAGTCTAAATTCTGTCCTGCTAGGTCTTCCCCGGCCAACTGTAATTGTTGTTATTGTGAAGTGGAAATGTATAGGAGCAACAACGGCTCAGCCGCAAAGTGGTAGGCCACAGAAGCTCTAAGAATGGGACTGTCGAATGCTGAAGCACAAAACTCATTACTGACTTCCAAACTGCCTCTGGAAGCAACGTCACCACAATAATTGTTCATCGGGAGCTTCATGAAATGGCTGAGCAACTGCACAGAAACCTAAGATCACCATGCGCAATGCCAAGCGTCGGCTGGAGTGGTGTAAAGTTCACCGCCATTGGACTCTGGAGCAGTGGAAATGTGTTCTCTGTAGTGATGAATCACGCTTCACCATCTGGCAGTCCAACAGATCTGGTTTTGGTGGTGGGCCCGAACCATGAAAAACAGCTCACCGCCAAAACCAGATCTGTCGGACTGCCAATGTAAAGTATGTTAACATGATATGTACAGTAACTCTTCAAGTTACAATGTTTTCCTTATGACATATTCATGCAACTTTTAATGACATCACAAAATAGACATTTATTTTCCATATTCCATTTTTCATCATTCCCAACATTTGGATGTTGAAATATATTGTCCCAGTGTCCATTGTTTGATGTTGTAGTTTTTGGGCGGCAAACTCTTCATAAGGCACACAGACATTCCAATCATCCAAACTAGACCACAAAAGGAACCGTCTACTGCCTATAGTTTATGTTCAACGTGAGGTGTCATCAAACCCCCACCCTTCCTACGGGAGAGAGCTCGGTAGAGCTGATCCACTGTAACCTGATCTTTTGGATCCTCACAGGGGAGTCATGACAACACAACTCTTGGAATTAGTTTATATGTCATAGATGACGATCAGCTACTGTTTCTAACATAATATTACAAGAATTATCGTCATTTGTACCCTATACATTGATGTATTTCTATCAAATTACTGATACTCAAATCAAATACAGGTATAACAACACTTCAAAGAGAGGAGGGAGAGGGTGAGAAACAGTGTTACAGGGGTTGAGTCTAATATTTGGAAACAGCAGAAGACAGAGCTAATGTTGAGAATCACCCTCCAATAGACCTGTTACTATTACAGACCACTTGTCCAACATCCACACACACACACACACACACACACACACACACACACACACACACACGATGAATTGGAGTGATGAGTGCGAACCAGGCCTAATCGCCCAACATCAGTATCCGACCTCGCTAATGCTCTTGTGGCTGAATGGAAGCAAGTCCTTGCAGCAATGTTCCAACATTTAGTGGAAAGCCTTCCCAGAAGAGTGGAGGCTGTTATGGAAGCAAAGGTGGATCCAACCTCATATTATTGCCCATGATTTTGGAATGAGATTTTCGACGAGCAGGTGTCCATATACCTTTGGTTATGTAGTATATTTCCGTGGGCTGGATCCGTCCAATTCATATATATATATATATTTTTTTTTTTTACTCAAACCACCTGCGGGCTGCATTGAATCAGTCAAAACATTTGTACAAATCAGAAATCCAAAATGTATAAAATAACCTTCCAGAGCTCTTGAACAACACCTATCCAGTCTTAACCATCCTCTGGAGCATGATGTCAACTTCCTGGTGGAGGTGTCCATCATTGCACTTTGTAAACCTGTTAGTTGACATAGTCTTTTGTTGGAGCAGCTCAGTGTCCTCAATAATGGTGTGTTTCTGAAATCTCTCAGGTTCAACATCATTATTGAAATCAGTTCCTCACCCCTGGTGCCCCACCTCCCTCCCCCTTCTCCCCTCCCCCATACACACCCTTGGTGGTTCACAGGTGCAGGAACAGCAGGGTGGAGAGAGAGAACAGAGTGAAACACTCTAGTGACAGGCTGGGAGTAACAAACATAACCACACACACTCCGCAAGAGGAGTTTAATGGCTACTGGATATGCATAGACCTGCTGAACAAACAGACGTGAACACACACACTCAAGGTGCTGGCATATTTTACCAACAAAGCCGGTCCCAAGGAATTACACACAGGATGCAGCCATTAGGGGAGACTGGTTCAAGACTTTCTCCTCCCTGCTATGCATGTTAGTGTGTGTGAGTGTGTGTGTCAAAAACAGGCAGATGTGATGAATAGCAGGAGAACAGAAGGCCTGTTTATATTCACATGTTTGTTGGGCTCTTAGTGGGAGACTGAAGATCACTGACTGATGTTCTAACAGAGAGGATGTCCTGGGTAAATAAGTGGTGGGGAGTATGGAGGTCATCAACCTCTACAAAAGGTTTACATTTACTGTAGTAGAATAGATAATTTGACTTTGATATCCACACTGAGTAAAGATGTGACGCATTACAAATATAGTAGAAACATACTAATTACAAACACAATAGGTGCATCATTATTGAATTTAGATCTGAGTTCATTGAGTGTGTGTGTGCGTGTGTGTGCCTGTGTGTGCCTGTGTGTGCCTGTGTGTGCCTGTGTGTGCCTGTGTGTGTGCGTGTGTCCTGTTTGTCTGTGTGTGTGTATGTTCATTGTGTCCCGGCAGGAGATATTAAATAAATCATATGTAAATAGTTCTGTAAAACTATTCTTTATACTACGTTAATCATCCCACTTAGACATAATATATACAGACTCACACACACACACACACACACACACACACACACACACACACACACACACACACACACACACACACACACACACACACACACACACACACACACACACACACACACACACACACACACACACACACACACACACACACACACACACACACACACACACACACACACACACCTTCTGGTTCTGGTTGAGAGATTGATAATATGTTCACTCTGCCAATGAGCTGGGATTATCATGAAAAAAAGAGAACTAAACTACTTTTCTCTACCACCACCCACAAGCTATATTTGTCTTAAAGGGGGTGTGGATGAAAGTATAAGTGTAGGCCTACACCAGTCTATAGTGAACTTATCATAACAAGACTTTGGTGATTGTCCATGAGGAGAAAAGTTAAAAGCTGAAGTGTTGAGGAAGGCTTTTATCTAGCTGGTGATAAATCACTGGTAAATTGCATATTCACGTGATTGAGCAAACAAGGTGGTGGCCGGCCAGGCTCACTTCAAGAGAGAGGAGAGAGCTGGTGGGAGGAGAGAGACTAGTGGGAGGAGAGAGACTAGTGACATGAATGTATAATGGGCTTGGATCAGAGAACAGAGGATTTGTTCCAAAATGAAACATTTTCAAGCTAATTTCTTTTGTCCTTGGGGCTCCATCTGGGCTGTGACTCCTGTGTTCAGACTAATGTGGAGCAGAAGGGAGAAGCAAGGGAGCAGAGCCCAAGATCACAACCTCAGGAACAGATAGAAACATACCACATTTAGCTCAACAACTAACCCATATGCAACTATAGAACCATACCGTATGTAGTGGGGGTGGTTTAGTGAACTATACATCGAGTACAGAATAACTTTGCCTGAGATCTGATGACTTGTCTTAGTTACTAGAGCTAATGTGTGGGCTGCAGCTGAGTGAACAGAAAAGGCTGTGATAGTGCCCCCCCAAAAAGTATTTCACAACTTCTCAGGGCAGCAGTGCATCAGAGAAGTCCTTGTCTCTTATCTGTGTCCCAGCCTCCTATTGTGAGCTTCCTATCGGCTTGCCGTTATCTTCCTGCCCCCCCCTCCACACACACCACCCTAACCCCATAGCCCCCTCACATGAATCCCTGGTTTGGTCTGGGTCTTATCAGTTTGTCCTCCCAGGGACTCCTCCATCACCCCAAGGCCTCCTCAGTCCCTGGCCTGGCCTCTATCTCTCCTCTCCTCTGTTCTGACCATTTGGTCAGCCATTCATGTTTGAAGTTAGCACCCTAAAGAGATGTGATATACTTCACCAGTTCTATCTGAGACTTCACTAGCTGCTATAATACTCCAAAAATTGTTTTGGAAAAGAGCAGCCAAGCATGATTTTATCGAAAAGCAGGTCAAAAGACAGATTCCAGTCTTTATTTAACGAATGTTGCAGAGCGTATGTCTGTGTGTATGTTGTAACACATTGACTTGCCTGCCTGGTTCTTGATATTCACAGGACACTCAAGTTACACTCCAGATTACAAATGAGACCACCCAGCACACAGCCTTTTACAGCAAGCAATTACTCTAAAACATTCCACTACATGCATACTAAAATGACAAATAACACAATGCATATTAACTATGCTGAATGTATGCCCTCTGTATCTCTTTACACTTATCTTGATACAACCACAGCAAGGGCTTTTACTAAGGTCACATTCCCATGTTGATGCAGCAAACAGAATATTAACAGTCAAAAAGGCTCGAGGTTGAACATTTATCTAAGTTGTCCTACATGTTAAAATCTATGGCGAGACACGATCAACTATACTTTTTATTCCACATTTACATGAGGATTCATTGATGTTTGCTAAACAAAAAGGCAACGAAAATAGTGTAAATAAATAAAATATCTATTTGAATAAATATTACTAGAGGAATTAATAACATAATAATTTGGGTCTTTCTGCTATGTGGTTTTCTTTTCTACTTTTTGTCATTAGACTAGTGCTTCTCTTTCTGAGGTCGGCTAGAACAATTACAGACTGATTATTAGAAAGCAAAGAGCATGAGACTCTAACAAATATGGAAAATGTATTATAATTATCTATAATATGACACTAATGCACTTGAGCATCTAGTCTTGATAGGGGTACAAGAAATTACTTATTTCTAGATCATGTGTTCTTAAGCGAAACTAGACTGTACACTGTAACAGAAGACAGTAATTGATATGGTAATTTGAGGTATTATAAACAGTAGAAAACTTGGAAACCTTTAACTGCAGCATACTGTAAATGATTGTGCATTGTGGGAATGTATTCGAAAGGTAGTGTAATTCCACCTCATAAAACACAGTGCCGTACCATATCTTGCGACACCAAAAACATTTGACCACTAGTGGGTGCATGGTATTGTTGTTTTTGGCTCATTAACATATTTTGAGTCATGCCTTGTAAGAGGCTGTATTTGTTGCACCTGTGAGTGAGAATACTGTACCAATTTACCTCTTATGTGGTTATAGTTCCCCGTCAATTTAAAATGTATAGGGCACAGATAGAATGACAGCAAGTCTTAAAGCTTAAATGGCTGAGAATTTGAACTTGTCCTTTTGTCTGTTTTTCCCTGTAGTTGCTGCCAGTTCAGCAGCCTTTGTTAATAAAACCTTAGAGTCGATGTCCACGCCCCCACGGAAATGTGATTATCATCATTAAAAAATCCCAATAAAAATCTGTCAATTTAAGCTAGAGATATCGTTCTTTTTTGTTGTTGATTGGATGCATCTCAATCTTGCGCATCTGCTGAAGCCGCATCTTCTGTGAGAGGTGACAGAGCAAGAGCAGTGTTTGTCAGACCATGAGAAGCCCAGAGGAGTCTTCTCACACAATCGGATGAAGAATTCAAACGGTTTGGCCTACAAACTATTATAACCCCTCTATGGAAAGATTAGACTCTCACGAACATGATGGTCTTCACCAGTTTTCTCTACGACAAGCATCTTGGGACTCGTCTGAAGTCAGTGCAGCCAATCTGCCAACTTCTGTCTGTAGCGTCAGAACGCCCAATTTTTCAGTTTTTGATTCGTTAAAAAAGTTTGAAATATTCAATAAATGTCGTTCCACTTCATGATTGTGTCCCACTTGTTGTTGATTCTTCACAAATAAATACAGTTTTATATCTTTATGTTTGAAGCCTGAAATGTGGCAAAGGGTCGCAAAGTTCAAGAGGGCCGAATACTTTCGCAAGGCACTGTACATGTCAGTTGTTTTGCCTACAGGCCTCACAAGACTCGTCTGAAGGTCCCCCGCTACCAGTTGAAAAATTGAATGGAAATATATATGGAGACTGTTTAGTGCCAAAAATAAGGGGTTAATAACTACATGTACAAAAAAGTTTCCTGATCTCTCAGCTATAGGACAGAACACTTCAGAATGAACTTCCTTTATTGGAACTATCTGTTGTTCCATGTGGTGAATCTGTTATTACATTTTTTGTCAAATAATTTGTTCATATTTTGGTCGTTAAATTCAAAATCAAATAGCAAAATGATCCTTGATAGGAACTTATTAAAACAATTATAGAAGTGCAATTGATATAAAACACCAAATATTTTTTAATATGCTGTAATGTGTAAACACTTTATCAAACAGCCAACCTGCTTCACCAATCGCTTGTAATTGCAGTAAAATACTGTGAAATACAAACCCCTCCCCTCAATTAATTTCATTCATTCATCCATTCAATCATTCATTCATTCATTAATTTTGAATATGGTACCATTTACTTTTTTTTTTTACAGTATAATACAGTAAATTTTACAGTATTGTGTGTCATCACACAGTAGTTGCTTTGGTACCGTATTTATATTACAGTAGTTGTACGGTAACATGAAATAAAGACTTTTACTCACCACCGAGCTGTCTGTAAGATACTATCAAATTCATAATGATCTATTCTTATTAATATAAATGCTAAATAAACCACTAGAGTCGATGTCCATGGCTGCTAATTAGCATAATACAAAAATTGCCATCAAAATCCATGTTTAAGATAGCAACTTCTGTTTTTTTGTACGGGCTGCATCTCAATCCCAGACAAGTCACCCATGATACAGGTTAGTATTCAACGTCCATCCAAGAATGTGCCCCTGCACATTGACCCTGTACTGGTACTCCCTGTATATAGCCTCGTTACTGTTATTTTATTTTTGCTCTTTAGTTATTTGCTATTATTTGTTATTTTGTTATTTTTTAAATATTTTTTACTTCAGTTTATTTTTGTAAATACTTCCTTAATGCTTAAAAAAATGCATTCTTGGTTTTAAAGGGTTTGTAAGTAAGCAATTCACTGTTGTATTCAGCAATGTTGTATTCAACTCAGGACATTGGGAGATGACGTGGAAACTGGCCGCTAGGGGCGTCAGCGAGCACTGTTACCTTCTGGTAGTTTTTTGTTTTGCTATGGTGTTGTGGATGGGGATGAGCCTGAGCCTCTTAACCAGTCAGAGTTAATGCCTAACCTTAAAAAATCTGAGTTAATATCTAAACTTAACCTTAAACAGTTTGAAAGTTGACCTTTAGAACAACTTTTACAAGCGTCATGAGACTCGTCTGAAGGTAACCTGGTACAGACCGGTAAAACATTTATGAATATGTTTTTTGGAACTAGGGTGTCACATGTAACCTTTTTTAAATTATTATTTGTTTTATGATTCCCTCTACGTATCTCTCAGATGCATTTCAGACATCTCAAACCATATTTCCTTTTAATTTATTTTTGGACTATCTGTTTTCCCATGTATGAATGTGTCATCCAATCTGTTTCGCTGGGATATCAGTAAGGTCAAATTCAATGTTTCATCAAATACTTTTAGTATTTTTAATCAAATAGCTAAATTATCCATGGTATGACCTTCTTAAAACAATTCCATATGTTATCTTAGACCCTTATTATTACACTCTTATTAAATTCCTAATATCGCTGAGCCTCTCACATTAAACAACCATCTTTCCTGACGTTTTTTGTATGTTGCCAACGTAGTGGCACAGACGGTAATCACACACCAGAAACATTTTTCACTTGGTCGTGAAGATTCTAAATACTATGCTGTCTCGTGAAAACAATGATGTGATTCATTTAATGTAGCTACAAGCTGTGGCTCAAAGCAGCCTCATAAATGTTCAGTCAGAATTTCACTCTTGCCATACAGAGTTGAAATATCTAGCCAACATTGCTTGGGAACTTCAGAGGTGTAACGATTTGACACTTTGGCTTTGGTTGAAGTCAAGTACAAATGCATACTAGTAGTATGCTCGAGAGTCTACACATTCTGGGCGATCCGAAACATCGTCACCATCTCATTAGCTTCTTCTCTGGCGAGCTCTCATTGGCTATTGCTGATCACCGTTCTCAAAACTTCTCATTGCACATTGTGCCGATAAAATCAAACCTGTTTGAAAATACCAAGACCTCTGGAACTGCTCAAAGACGAGATCCGTAGCCATCAGATTGCGTATTTGACCGCTTACATCTAGCGTGTGTTGGTGACGGCCGCACACCCCAAGTAGGCAACAACATGGGGATTTTGTCTCCGATCTGAAACACTTGTCTGGGACAGCTAAATCGTGGCCAAAATCCTGTAGTGTACACCTGTCAGTCTCCCTCAGAGTTAAAAGACTGTTCCCATCCAGGTAAATCTGTACAGACAATCACCCACTACTATTGTCTACACTAATTGACAGCTCAGTCTACCTCTACTGTGGTGGGTGATAGGGAGAATAGTGCAGAGTGTGTTTGACAGTAGAGGTACAGGTGTTAGACTAATGAGTGTTGACAGCCCTTCCCACCCTGCGGCTGTTTGTTCTAACGGTCCAAACTTCACACAGCTGGAATGAATTACTTCATCATTAACAACACACACACATGAACTTTCTAGTTGGCCAGGGCTAGGGGTTGATTTAGGATGGGGAAATAGGCAGGACCCAGGAGATGCCACAGAGGTTAACCCTGCTCTGTCATCATCAGCTCTGTGTTTTTAATGATAAACACAAACAGGATTTTTATTGGATGATCATTACGTTGTGACAAGTTATCTGGAGCTAATCAGGAAGTAATGAATTAAATTACTGCGAACACTGTTGCTTCTTAATTAGCAGGTCTGGGACCAGATCTGGTGTATATTAAATATGTCTCATTACGAAGACAGGCCGGGTCAGAAAGGGGAAGGACGGTGGGAGAGGGAGGTAAGGGGGGTTAGAGGAGGTGAACGTGTTCTAAGTCTGGCCTGAGTAGAGTTCAGGGATTGCACCTCTCTTTCTCTCAGACAGAGGCTGCATGAGAAAAGCCTCTCTGACATCACATCATCAGGAAAGCTCCTCTGGGCTGCTCTGCCCCTCGACAGGATGACAGCACGCCGCCTGAATGCTGCATGATTGGAAACACACACACATTTTCTTCTTCTATTCTCTAGGGGACCTAAAATTCATTTCCATTGAAAATCCTGTTTTCCCTATCACAGTAGAGTCGATTTCCGTAGCTATGAGGAAATATAATTGGCATAATAAAAAAATCCCAAGAAAATCTGTTTTCTGTTTTCTTGTATTGGATCCACCGCTTCCCCGATGTCCCACATCTGCGGTGAAAGGTGGCAGAGCTAGAGCGGTGTTTGTCAGACCATGAGACATCCCATCTGCGGTGAAAGGTGGCAGAGCTAGAGCGGTGTTTGTCCGACCATGAGATATGACCAAAAAAACGTTTTCTTACGGAAACGTTTGTAGTGTCCAAACGGCCCCCTGTGGAAAGATGAGACTCCCATGAACACGATGGTGTTCTCCATTTTTCTCTATGGCCCCCACAAGCGTCTTGGGACTCATCTGAAGTCGGTAAAGACGATCTGCCAACTTCTGTCTGTAGCGTCCAAACAGTTTGGGCTAAACACTAGTATGACCCCTCTGTGGAAAGGAGTTTTCCTCTAGGACGCCAACAAGACTCGTCTGAAGGTCCCACGGTAATAGTTGAAAAATGAATGGAAGCATACTGTGTATGGAGTTTGTTTAGTGCCAAAAAAAAGGGGTCAAATACATGAAAACATTTTATAGAAAGAGTTTCCTGATCTTTCTTATATAGTATCTCTCAGATATAGGACAGACTTCAGAACAACTTCCTTTAGATTTTTTTGGGACTATCTGTTGTTCCATGTAGTAAATCTGTTATTCAATGCATTTCTATGGGATAGTAGCAGTAAGGCCAAATGAAATTCATATTTTAAAAAAATGTTATTTTTTGATTCTCCAAGGGGTCATAAAATTCAGAATCAAATAGCTAAATGATCCTAGGTATGACCTTCTTAAAATAATTCCAAACAGCCCAGTAGAACCCCCGTCTTAGACACACACACACACACACACACACACACACACACACACACACACACACACACACACACACACACACACACACACACACACACACACACACACACACACACACACACACACACACACACACACACACAAGGGAGGGCTGACGGGGGAAGCGGTAGGGAGGTTGTAGAGGTTGGACAAGATATTTCCTTTGGCCCTCTCACCCCTCTCCTCTACCCTCTCCTCTCCTCATCTCTCCCAACTCCTCTCCTCCACTCTCCCCCTCTCCTCTACCCTCTCCTCTCATCATCTCTCCCAACTCCTCTCCTCCACTCTCCCCCTCTCCTCTACCCTCTCCTCTCATCATCTCTCCCAACTCCTCTCCTCCACTCTCCCCCTCTCCTCTACCCTCTCCTCTCATCATCTCTCCCAACTCCTCTCCTCCACTCTCCCCCTCTCCTCTCCCCTACTGACATGGGAGGTGAGGGTGCAATGGCATCTCCATGGTTACCCCCTGTGGGTCTCCACCGCTGATCTCTGTAAATAATTATGCGTGACTCAGTCGGTGGGGCGATATGCCAGTTGCCAGGGGGGTGCCTGGGGTGATTCACACCTAGCTGATGGGCTTGATGGAGTGGAAACCATGCAGGGGGAGAGAGGAGGGAGAGACTGCCGGTCTTGCTAAAGTATGTTTTGGCTGGCGAGGGTTGGATTATGGTTGTAGGTCGACAGGAACATCAAAACTATGAGAGACAGATGGAGAGAGAGGAGGTGGGCAGCGGTGTGTCCAAGACCCCCCCCCGAAACACGTTTGGACACCCCGGTGCCCCCCCCCAGAAATTCTACGATCTGATAGGTCGTCTTTGAATATATATATAAACAAAATGTCTTGGCTACAGTCAGCTATACTGGTCCGCTAATACGGGACTAGTAAAGGCCTAGTGCACTACCTTTGTGAGAAAAGTCATATTTCATTTTTTAATAAAAGTTTTTTTCAGGTGTTGTTGCAGCACCCTCAGCAGCCTGAGAGGGGAGAAGAGGGGGATGGGGATGGTAGATATTCAGAGGCACTGAGAGGGGAGAAGAGAGGGATGGGGATGGTAGATATTCCGAGGCACTGAGAGGGGAGAAGAGAGGGATGGGGATGGTAGATATTCAGAGGCACTGAGAGGGGAGAAGAGAGGGATGGGGATGGTAGATATTCAGAGGCACTGAGAGGGGAGAAGAGAGGGATGGGGATGGTAGATATTCAGAGGCACTGAGAGGGGAGAAGAGAGGGATGGGGATGGTAGATATTCCGAGGCACTGAGAGGGGAGAAGAGAGGGATGGGGATGGTAGATATTCAGAGGCACTGAGAGGGGAGAAGAGAGGGATGGGGATGGTAGATATTCAGAGGCACTGAGAGGGGAGAAGAGAGGGATGGGGATGGTAGATATTCAGAGGCACTGAGAGGGGAGAAGAGAGGGATGGGGATGGTAGAAATTCAGAGGCACTGAGAGGGGAGAAGAGAGGGATGGGGATGGTAGATATTCAGAGGCACTGAGAGGGGAGAAGAGAGGGATGAGGATGGTAGATATTCAGAGGCACTGAGAGGGGAGAAGAGAGGGATGGGGATGGTAGATATTCAGAGGCACTGAGAGGGGAGAAGAGAGGGATGGGGATTGTAGATATTCAGAGGCACTGAGAGGGGAGAAGAGAGGGATGGGGATTGTAGATATTCAGAGGCACTGAGAGGGGAGAAGAGAGGGATGGGGATGGTAGATATTCCGAGGCACTGAGAGGGGAGAAGAGAGGGATGGGGATGGTAGATTTTCAGAGGCACTGAGAGGGGAGAAGAGAGAGGAGTGGAATGGACACTTATATAACAAGAAAGATGGTTGATTTAAAGTGGAACAGAAGACTTTCACCTGCATATTAGAGCAATTTATCACATACTTTATCACTGTATTTCACAATATTTGAGAATAAACATACAAATACTTGACATGATAGGGCTATTATAGCCAGGGCTGCGTGTGAACAGCAGTGTCACAGATTGAGAGATGGAGATAGAGATGGAAAGAGACAGATGGAGATAGAGATGGAAAGAGAGAGATGGAAAGAGAGAGATGGAGGTGGAGATGGAAAGAGAGAGATGAGATAGAGATGAAAAGAGAGAGATGGAGATAGAGAGATGGAAATAGAGAGATGGAGGTGGAGATGGAAAGAGAGAGATGGAGGTGGAGATGGAAAGAGAGATGGAGATAGAGATGAAAAGAGAGAGATGTAGATAGAGAGATGGAGATAGAGATGGAAAGAGAGAGATGGAAATAGAGAGATGGAGGTGGAGATGGAAATAGAGAGATGGAGATAGAGATGGAAAGAGAGAGATGGAGATAGAGATGGAAAGAGAGAGATGGAGATGGAAAGAGAGAGATGGAGATAGAGATGGAAAGAGAGAGATGGAGATGGAAAGAGAGAGATGGAGATAGAGATGGAAAGAGAGAGATGGAGATAGAGATGGAAAGAGAGATGGAGGTGGAGATGGAAAGAGAGATGGAGATAGAAATGAAAAGAGAGAGATGTAGATAGAGAGATGGAAAGAGAGAGATGGAGATAGAGATGGAAAGAGAGATGGAGGTGGAGATGGAAAGAGAGATGGAGATAGAAATGAAAAGAGAGAGATGTAGATAGAGAGATGGAAAGAGAGAGATGGAGATAGAGATGGAAAGAGAGAGATGGAGGTGGAGATGGAAAGAGAGAGATGGAGATAGAGATGGAAAGAGAGAGATGGAGATAGAGATGGAAAGAGAGAGATGGAGGTGGAGATGGAAAGAGAGAGATGGAGATAGAGATGAAAAGAGAGAGATGGAGGTGGAGATGAAAAGAGAGAGATGGAGGTGGAGATGAAAAGAGAGAGATGGAGATAGAGAGATGGAAATAGAGAGATGGAGGTGGAGATGGAAAGAGAGAGATGGAGGTGGAGATGGAAAGAGAGATGGAGATAGAGATGAAAAGAGAGAGATGTAGATAGAGAGATGGAAATAGAGAGATGGAGGTGGAGATGGAAATAGAGAGATGGAGATAGAAAGAGAGAGATGGATATAGAGATGGAAAGAGAGAGATGGAGATGGAAAGAGAGAGATGGAGATAGAGATGGAAAGAGAGATGGAGGTGGAGATGGAAAGAGAGAGATGGAGATAGAGATGGAAAGAGAGAGATGGAGGTGGAGATGGAAAGAGAGAGATGGAGATAGAGATGGAAAGAGAGAGATGGAGGTGGAGATGGAAAGAGAGAGATGGAGATAGAGATGGAAAGAGAGAGATGGAGATAGAGATGGAAAGAGAGAGATGGAGATAGAGATGGAAAGAGAGAGATGGAGGTGGAAAGAGAGAGATGGAGGTGGAGATGAAAAGAGAGAGATGGAGATAGAGAGATGGAAATAGAGAGATGGAGGTGGAGATGGAAAGAGAGAGATGGAGGTGGAGATGGAAAGAGAGAGATGGAGATAGAAATGGAAAGAGAGAGATGGAGATAGAGATGGAAAGAGAGAGATGGAGGTGGAGATGGAAAGAGAGAGATGGAGATAGAGATGAAAAGAGAGAGATGGAGATAGAGAGATGGAAATAGAGAGATGGAGATAGAGATGGAAAGAGAGAGATGGAGGTGGAGATGGAAAGAGAGAGATGGAGGTGGAGAGCAAGAGTGACAGATAAAAAGAGGAGTGAATATAATAATAATATAATGAGAAATAGAGAGAGAGAGATGAAGAGCGAGAGAGAGATAGAGAGACAGAAGGTGAGAGTAATGGAAAGAGAGCGAAGGAGAGAGAGGGTGATGGACATATAGAGTGAGAAGGTATATAAATAAATAAAGAGGAAGGCTTGCGTGACAAGGAATGATGTAACGAGCATCTCTAACGGACCAGGAGGGGTTTGCCTCTCTCTCTCTCTCTCTCTCTCTCTCTCTCTCTCTATCTCTCGCCGCTACTCAAATGTCACAGTTGTTGGGGCACTCGCTGGCGAAAGCAAAACAAATGTTAAGTGAATTCAGAAAGAATCCACACAGGACAGTGGACAGCAAAGGGGTTTTATTCTGAGATTTTAACCATATCCCATTGCTCAACCTCTTCATGGCAAATTATATAAGCTTTTTAGAGATAACTGTAAAACAGAGCTGATATGGCTATACTGGGATCTTTTGATTTCATACCTTGATGCAGGATGGTAATAAAGTATGTCTGTATGATAATGTGTACAACAAACATCTGTCTGTTTTAGACCATATGCTATTTTACCCTGCACAGGTCTTTCCACACACATAACTGTAATTGTGACTTGTGAACATCTGTAAGAGGATCGGATCATGACGAATGGCTTTGTTCATGTCGTATTTTGTACACATCTCAGACAAACACACTTCATGCCAATGTCAATGACAACACATACATCAGATCTGAAAACAAATATGCTCATGTTCTTCAAATATTTTCTACATCATTACAGTTATATTTATAATACCTGTGTCAAAACTCTTGCACAAAATAACACACTCAACAATAACTACTGAGGTAAATTATAGGTTACAGTTGCTAGAGAAAGCAGCCTACAATCTTCTGAAAGAGACTAATGAAGCCCCTGATATTAATAGAGGTGGCTCAGTAGAGAGGAATCTTCACTGAGACTTCTGCCTCAAAGAGAGAGAGAAAGAGAGGAAAGAGGGAGATAGGCTTTCATCTGAGCACTTCATGTATTCCTCCTGCAAACGCTATGATTAGAGAGAGAGAGAGAAGGAGAGAGAAGAGAAGAGGGAGAGAATGTGACACAGAAAGGTAGAGTGAAAGGTAGAGTGAGTTTTTTTCTTCTTTTTCTTCTATTTTTGTTCTATTTTTATTCCAGCGTCACGAGGTGCGCGGTCAGCCTGGTATCTACTGATAAGCTTCAGTCTGCAAAAAATCACAAGACATGACGCATAAGTCAATACATTATGTTCAATTTGAAAAATTTGCTGATAAAGCAGCAATGGGTAAATTGGTGAAAGACTCAGACAGACAGACAGACAGAGAGGCAGAGAGGCAGGCAGGCAGACAGGCAGACAGAGAGGCAGGCAGGCAGACAGGCAGAGAGACAGGCAGACAGACAGAGAGGTAGGCAGACAGACAGATAGGGAGACAGAGAGGCAGACAGGCAGACAGAGAGGCAGGCAGACAGAGAGGCAGGCAGGCAGACAGGCAGAGAGGCAGGCAGACAGACAGAGAGGTAGGCAGACAGGCAGAGAGGCAGGCTGACAGACAGACAGACTCCAAAATTATTGGCACCCTTAATAAAGATGAGCATAAAAGTTACAAATACTCAAAAATATATATAATACAAATACTGAGCTATATTGTATACTTCAAAATTTTATACTAATACAATTTCGCAGTGTCACGTTCTGACTTTAGTTCTTTTATTATGTCTTTGTTTTAGTATGGTCAGGGCGTGAGTTGGGTGGGTTGTCTATGTTAGTTTTTCTATGATTTGCTATTTCTATGTTTGGCCTGGTATGGTTCTCAATCAGAGGCAGCTGTCTAACGTTGTCCCTGATTGAGAACCAAATTTAGTTAGCCGGTTTTCTATTGTGTTTCGTGGGTGATTGTTTTATGTTTTCTGTAGTGTGTCTGCACCAGCCAGAACTGTTTTTGGTCGTTTCTCTTTGTTATTTTTGTTATTTCCATGTTCATTTAATAAATATGGACACATACCACGCTGCACCTTGGTCCTCACCTTCCTCCACCAACAACGTCCGTTACACTCAGAAAAGAAATTGCAATACCTTTTTTTATAGAGTATATGCTTTGTGCAACCTCCCCTTACAAGGATAATTTCACTGAACCTTTTTCTATAATGTTTTATGAGACTGGAGCACACATTGGGAGGGATCTTAGACCATTTCAACATACAGAATCTTTCCAGATCGTTGATATCCTTTGTCTGTGCTTATGGACTGCCCTGTTCAATTCAAACCACAGGTTTGTCATATATTACCCTAAATGATACCTAAATCAAATGTGTGTTATGAGGACAACACAAATATGATGGCCCAAGTATGTCAGTTATAATTATTTAGCTTGATATTGCCAGAAAAGTGATAAAAAGCTGTCTGAATTGCTGAGTTTTTGTAGCCGTTTCAAATATATGACATTCAAACACTTCAAACATTTTCTAGAAGCTTTCACTGATGTCTATCGAATGAAATTATATGCAATGTGATTGTATACATTGTATTACCATCTAGAAATGGGAAGTGAAACCAGCCCCTTTGACACCCTACATACAAATCCCATAGACATGCCTTAGGTCCAGCAAAGAAGTACAGGTAACCCATTCCAATATTTTCATAGTGAGTGCACCAAACTTTACATCAAGCTAGTAAAAGTTCAAATAATGATGCTGAGCTATTGCTGATTTAACCAAATTGTAAACATTTTCCAATATGGCTGCCAACCAGCTTCATTGGTTTAAAATTTAATTAGTCTGACATTGCCACAGCTCTTTCAATAATAAGTGGAATATGCTTTAATTATAATTCAAAATTCTTATAGTAATACAGATAACACAACCAATTTAGCCAGATTTGCAAAACTATATAATCTTTGCAAAATATCCATAAGTCCCGCTCAGTCAAGCATGAGGCCTAACCATAGATTCTACTGCGGTGACACTGAGAAAATTGACACAAGAAGTTATAGGTGATCTAAAAGCACCAAGAAGACGACAGCAGGGTCTACAGTAGAGGGATATAGTCACAATGTGAACATTACAACATTAATGATTGCTGCTATAACTTTATTTTGTAGGCCTTTCTGTGAACTTGGTAAGACAATATGTTTTTCTTCTTCTACTGTACACGTAAGCAGGTCCTCGGGCTACTGCTCTCCTCTGGCTGGATTGATACACACATTAGATCTGTGGTGCACCAAAATGTCAAGTACCCTGCCGACCAAGGTGTCTTCAACCACAACAGTGACATAAACCGAGAGGGAGCAAAATAGACGTTGTGGTGGCAAAGGACAAATTAAATCAGAAAAGGAAACCTGTCTACCATAGACAGACTGACAATAGGTAAACTAGGCTGTCTTACAGAGGTGTTTGAAGGCATAGTAAGCCTACAGACAGAGATAGTGGCTTTGGCATAGACATTTTGACATTGATGTTGCATGATGAAAAAAATAATGGTGTGGCCAGCCAGTATTGTTTAAGGCCGGGCACCACACCACAATTTTCTTACACCCATTAATCATATCACAATCAACTTTTACCAGTTCAGGGTAGACACAAATATAATACTTTTTTGTATTAAGCATTTTTGGGAGACATTGTATTAAAATATGCAAATGAGGCGGTCTCATTAAATATGTGCATACAATACTTGCATATCGTGCAAATCAATATTTCAGAACACTGGATGAAGTCAGCTTGTTAAAACACTCCAGGACCGGGCTTGTCCAGAGCAAATTGTAGATAAATACGTTTTTCTTCTTTGTATCTGTAAAATACTGAAGATATGTACAGTATGTAAAATGTTATCTAGATTAAGAAATTGACAACATATCAACAATTCCTTCTGCTTAAGTCTGGAGAACGTATCTAAGAAAAACCACATAAAATCTTGTGAACGCAGATGCTTCTGAAGCTGAGAAAAATGTATTGGCGTGTGTGAAGAATCTGACTTTCAGGAAATAGAAGTTTAAGAAAAGTACACTGAATTTAGACTACCAAACGCCAAACACCTATTTAGTCCCAATCCCCATCTCTTCAAGTAAGTTAGTGAATATAGTCCAGTTTGTGACACACTCTATGAAATAGGCTTTGAAATTATGTGAAATTTTATGTAGTGAGCTTTGAAATTATTGATGTAAATCCATTTTAAATTGGTAAAATTCATTCAAATGTAGATGACGGTAGCATGATAATCTAAAGAACTCAATTAAATTCTGAAGTAGTGTTGTTATTTTGCACTGGTTGAATATGTTGTGGGGTAATGAGTTGAAAAGTATGCTAACAGTTGGAAGATCAATATGAAACATGAAAGCCAGATATTTCATGTCAATGTTGTTTCTCAGTTTCAGAAGAACCAGTAAAGTGCAGAAGCTGGGGCTTTTGATATGGTTAGTCAGACTCCTGAATCTCAGTGGGATTTCTGTTTGTGGGACTGTAGCACTGCTGGGGACTCTTAAGAAAGCACAGAGTTAATTAAACCGGTCATATTTAAACCCTGAGGAGAGCTTTAAGCTTCAGAAGACACATCTAATCCACAGCAGGAACTTCCATGGACGTTGTCTTCTGTATTGAAATGTGGCCCGGTGCAGGAACTTCATACATGGGCGCAGACATTCAGTTGGGAACAGGGCACTGGACGAAAAACCCCATGTATGGGCCCACACACCCATATTGAAATGCGGCCTATTAGCAACGTACTCCATATATGGATATAGAACCGTGACCATTCTCACCTGCATCCAATCTTCACGAGCCAGAAGCTCACTTCATTTACCTGAAACCCATTGCTCAGTCAACCACCCTCACAGTATTCAATTTTCACTCCTTGTACATGTTCTCTGCCGAATCAGCGAATTGAGCTATAGAAAGGGGTCAGGGTTTTACGCAGGTGGTTTCAGGTTGGGTGAAAAATAAGTTGGTTACTGTTGAATTGACGAAGGTAACCCGAAGTGGACTTGTGATGATTTTCTTTAATGTTTCTTCCGCCCAGAGGAAGCGGGCGCTCTGTGCCACGCGACTGGGGTCAATACCTCTTTCTTGCTTTGCTCTCAGGAACAGGGCGCCATTGAAAGGAGGGATTACTGAGGTAGTGGTAAGGGCGCAGGAAGGGTGGAGGTGGATTGACTGAGTGGACAGTGTCTTGACAAAGTAATGTTAGGATATATCAGATATCCCGCAAGAGCTTTTGTGCTAAAGCAATTATGTTTTTTCGTGGCCAAGCTTATGGGCATGGAAAAGACATGTCCGGTGCGAGAAGCAGGTTGAGGTTGCCAGGGTCAGAGTTGTACAGTAGGTGTCGCATGCTGAAGTAGTGAAAATTTCAGGCACCGACAGAGATGGCCGCCTCGCTTCGCGTTCTTAGGAAACTATGCAGTTTTTTTGTTTCTTTACGTGTTATTTCTTACATTGGTACCCCAGGTAATCTTATGTTTCATTACATACAGTCGGGAAGAACTACTGAATATAAGAGCAACGTCAACTCACCATCAGTACGACCAGGAATATGACGAAGCGGATCCTGTGTTCTGCCTTTCACCCAGGACAATGGAATGGATCCCAGCCTGCGACCCAAAACAAAGATGTCGTAAAAGAGGGAAACGAAGTGGTCTTCTGGTCAGGCTCCGGAGACGGGCACATCGCGCACCACTCCCTAGCATACTTCTCGCCAATGTCCAGTCTCTTGACAACAAGGTTGATGAAAACCGAGCAAGGGTAGCATTCCAGATGGACATCAGAGACTGTAATGTTCTTTGCTTCACGGAAACATGGCTCACTCGAGAGACGCTAACGGAATCGGTGCAGCCAGCTGGTTTCTTCACGCATCGCGCTGACAGAAACAAACATCTTTCTGGTAAGAAGAGATCTTGCGTGGAGCCCCAGATCGAGGGAGATTATCAGTGGTCTTGTATGTCTTCCATTTCCTAATAATTGCTCCCAACGTTGATTTCTTCCCACCAAGCTGCTTACCTATTGCAAATTCAGTCTTCCCAGCCTGGTGCAGGTCTACAATTTTGTTTCTGGTGTCCTTTGACAGCTCTTTGGTCTTGGTCATAGGGGAGTTTGGAGTGTGACTGTTTGAGGTTGTGGACAGGTGTCTTTTATACTGATGACAAGTTCAAACAGGTGCCATTAATACAGGTAACGAGTGGAGGACAGAGGAGCCTCTTAAAGAAGAAGTTACAGGTCTGTGAGAGCCAGAAATCTTGCTTGTTTGTAGGTGACCAAATACTTATTTTCCACCATAATTTGCAAATAAATTCATAAAAAATCCTACAATGTGATTTTCTGGATTTTGTTTTCTCATTTTGTCTGTCATAGTTGAAGTGTACCTATTATGACAATTACAGGCCTCTCTCATCTTTTTAAGTGGGAGAACTTCCACAATTGGTGGCTGACTAAATACTTTTTTGCCCCACTGTATCCTGATGCTGCATTCATTGTGGCTGGGGATTTTAACAAGGCTCATCTGAAAACAAGACTCCCTAAATTGTATCAACAATTCGATTGCGCAACCAGGGCTGGTAAAACCTTGGATCATTGTTATTCTAACTTCTGCAATGCATATAAGGCCCTCCCCCATCCTCCTTTTGGAAAAGCTGACCACGACTCCATTTTGTTGCTCCCTGCCTACAGACAGAAGCTAAAACAAGAAGCTCCCGTGCTCAGGTCTGTTTAACGCTGGTCCGACCAATCTGATTCCACGCTCCAAGACTGCTTCCATCACGTGGACTGGGATATGTTCCGCACTGCGTCCAACAATAACATTGACAAATACGCTGATTCGGTGACCAAGTTCATTAGAAAGTGCATTGAAGATGTCGTTCCCATAGCAACGATTAAAACATTCCCAAACCAGAAACCGTGGATTGATGGCAGCATTTGCGTGAAACTGAAAGCGCAAACCACTGCTTTTAACCAGGGCAAGGTGACCGTAAACATGACCGAATATAAACAGTGTAGCTATTCCCTCCGCAAGTCAATCAAACAAGCTAAGTGTCAGTATAGAGACAAAGTAGAGTCGCAATTCAACGGCTCAGACACAAGAGGTATGTGGCAGGGTCTACAGTCAATCACGGATTACAAAAACAAAAACCAGCCCCGTCGCAGACCAGGATGTCTTGCTCCCAGGCAGGCTAAATAACTTTTTTGCCCGCTTTGAGGACAATACAGTGCCACTGACACGGCCCGCAACCAAAACATGCGGTCCCTCCTCCACTGCAGCCGACGTGAGTAAAACATTTAAACGTGTTAACCCTCGCAAGGCTGCAGGCCCAGATGGCATCCCCAGCCTCGCCCTCAGAGCATGCGCAGACCAGCTGGCTGGTGAGTTTACGGACATATTCAATCAACCCTTATCCCAGTCTGCTGTTCCTACATGCTTCAAGAGGGCCACCATTGTTCCTGTTCCCAAGAAAGCAAAGGTAACTGAGCTAAACGACTACCGCCCCATACCACTCACTTCCATCATCATGAAGTGCTTTGAGAGACTAGTCAAGGACCATATCACCTCCACCCTACCTGACACCCTAGACCCACTCCAGTTTGCTTACCGCCCAAATATGTCTACAGACGATGC
Organism: Oncorhynchus masou masou; assembly: GCF_036934945.1. NCBI lineage: Eukaryota > Metazoa > Chordata > Actinopteri > Salmoniformes > Salmonidae > Oncorhynchus > Oncorhynchus masou. The sequence continues at coordinate 22,632,061 of NC_088240.1, read as the reverse complement.
AATCTCAACCACATTGCACACTGCCCTAACCCATTTGGACAAGAGAATGCTGTTCATCGACTACAGCTCACCATAGTACCCTCCAAGCTCGTCATCAAGCTCGAGACCCTGGGTCTTGACCCCGCCCTGTGCAACTGGGTACTGGACTTCCTGACGGGCCACCCCCAGGTGGTGAGGGTAGGCAACAACATCTCCACCCCGCTGATCCTCAACACTGGGGCCCCACAAGGGTGCATTCTGAGCCCTCTCCTGTACTCCCTGTTCACCCACGACTGCGTGGCCACGCACGCCTCCAACTCAATCATCAAGTTTGTGGACGACACAACAGTGGTAGGCTTGATTACCAACAACGACGAGACGGCCTACATGGAGGAGGTGAGGGCCCTCGGATTGTGGTGTCAGGAAAATATCCTCACACTCAACGTCAACAAAACTAAGGAGATGATTGTGGACTTCAGGAAACAGCAGAGGGAACACCCCCTATCCACATCGATGGAACAGTAGTGGAGAGGGTAGTAAGTTTTAAGTTCCCCGGCATACACATTACAGACAAACTGAATTGGTCCACCCACACAGACAGCATCGTGAAGAAGGCGCAGCAGCGCCTCTTCAACCTCAGGAGGCTGAAGAAATTTGGCTTGTCACCAAAAGCACTCACAAACTTCTACAGATGCACAATCAAGAGCATCCTGGCGGGCTGTATCACCGCCTGGTACGGCAACTGCTCCGCCCACAACCGTAAGGCTCTCCAGAGGGTAGTGAGGTCTGCACAACGCATCACCGGGGGCAAACTACCTGCCCTCCAGGACACCTACACCACCCGATGTTACAGGAAGGCCATAAAGATCATCAAGGACAACAATCACCCGAGCCACTGCCTGTTCACCCCGCTATCATCCAAAAGGCGAGGTCAGTACTGGTGCATCAAAGCTGGGACCGAGAGACTGAAAAACAGCTTCTATCTCAAGGCCATCAGACTGTTAAACAGCAACCACTAACATTGAGTGGCTGCTGCCAACACACTGACTCAACTCCAGCCACTTTAATAATGGGAATTGATGGGAAATGATGTAAAATATATCACTAGCCACTTTAAACAATGCTACCTAATATAATGTTTACATACCCTACATTATTCATCTCATATGTATACGTATATACTGTACTCTATATCCTCTACTGCATCTTTATGTAATACATGTATCACTATCCACTTTAACTATGTCACTTTGTTTACATACTCATCTCATATGTATATACTGTACTCGATACCATCTACTGTATCTTGCCTATGCTGCTCTGTACCATCACTCATTCATATATCTTTATGTACATATTCTTTATCCCCTTACACTTGTTTGTATAAGACAGTAGTTTTTGAATTGTTAGTTAGATTACTTGTTGGTTATTACTGCATTGTCGGAACTAGAAGCACAAGCATTTGGCTACACTCGCATTCACATCTGCTAACCATGTGTATGTGACAAATAAAATTTGATTTGATTTATTTTGGATGAAAAGCGTGCCCAAAGTAAGCTGCCTGCTACTCAGCCTTAAAAGCTAGAATATGCATTTAAATAGTAGATTCTGGTAGAATATAAAACACTCTGAAGTTTCTAAAACTGTTTGAATGATGTCTGTGAGTATAACAGAAGTCATATGGCAGGCAAAAACCTGACAAAAAATCCAACCAAGAAGTGAGAAATCTGAGGTTTGTAGTTTTGAACTCAGTCCCTATCGAATACACAGTGGGATATTGGTCATTTTGCACTTCCTACGGCTTCCACTTGATGTCAACAGTCTTTAGAAACTTGTTTGATGCTTCTACTCTAAAGGAGGGGTTCATAAGAGCTCTTTGTGTGAGTGGTCTGGCAGAGTGTCACAAGCTCAGTCTCGCGCGGTCACGTGAAATGTAGCTACGTTCCACTTCATTTCTGAAGACAAAGGAATTGTCCGGTTGGAACATTATTGAAAATTCATGTTAAAAACATCCTAAAGATTGATTTTATACATCATTTGACGTGTTTCTACTAACTGTAACAGAGCTTTTTTGACTTTTCTTCTGAAACTAGTGAACGCTCTTTGTGAATGTGGATTACTGGACTGAACGCGCTAACAAAAGGAGCTATTTTTACATTTTTAATTTTAATTTTATTTTACCTTTATTTAACTAGGCAAGTCAGTTAAGAACAAATTCTTATTTTCAATGACAGCCTAGGAACAGTGGGTTAACTGCATAAATGATGGACATTATCAAACAAAACAAACATTTATTGTGGAACTGGGATTCCTGGGAGTGCATTCTGATGAAGATCATCAAAGGTAAGTGAATATTTATAATGCTATTCTGAGTAAGGTTGACTCCACAACATGGCGGATATATGTATGGGCTTCGAGAGCTCTACTCAGATTATAGCATGGTGTGCTTTTTCTGTAAAGTTTTTTTAAAATCTGACACAGCGGTTGCATTAAGGAGAAGTGGATCTAAAATTCCATGCATAACACTTGTATCTTTTATCAATGTTTATTATGAGTATTTCCGTAAAATTGATGTAGCACTCTGCAAAATCACTGGATGTTTTGGAACTACTGAACGTACTGAACGCCAATGTAAACTCAGATTTTGGGATATAAATATGAACTTTACCGAACAAAACATACATGATTTGTGTAACATGAAGTCCTATAAGTGTCATCTTTTTTTTAACCTTTATTTTACTAGGCAAGTCAGTTAAGAACAAATTCTTATTTTCAATGATGGCCTAGGAACAGTGGGTTAACTGCCTGTTCAGAGGCAGAATGACAGATATGTACCTTTCAGCTTGGGGATTTGAACTTGCAACCTTTTGGTTGCTAGTCCAATGCTCTAACCACTAGGCTACCCTGGCGCCCCAGGGTATCATAGATCATCAAAGGTTAGTGATTAATTTTATCTATATTTCTGCTTTTTGTGACTCTTCTCTTTGGTTGGAAAATGGCTGAATGCTTTCTGTGACCTAACATAATGATATATGTTGTGCTTTCGCCGAAAAGTGTTTTTGAAATCGGACACTGTGGTTGGATTAACGAGAAGTTTATCTATAAAGATGTGTAAAATACTTCTATGTTTGAGGACTTTTAATTATGGGATTTCTGTTGTTTTGGCGCCCTGCACTTTCACTGGCTGTTGAGAGGTGGGACGCTCACGTCCCGAACGGTCCCAGAGAGGTTAACATTAGAGATCGCACAGCAGCTGTTGTTAACAAAGAGGCACACCCCTCCTCCCTTTGTCTTACCCGAGTCTGCCATCCGGTTTTGACAATATCATTTTATCATGTCGTAATGTTTCGTCACAAAGGGGAAAAAAGCACATGGCTATCTGGTTTTACGTTTCCAAATAGCCTAGAATGTTATCATCAATGCAAAATAGGCTGCTTATTTAATTCCAAGTTAAACCGAGACAGCAATCTTGTTGAAGTAATTTTGAAGTTGATTAGCTTCCAACATCGCAATGTGAAATAATCAGAATGATAATTAAATAATATTCCCTGGCAAATAAGTATATTTGCGGTGTAACCTACAACATTATTCCAATTTAATATGCTGCTTCAATGTCTTCACTCCCATATCAGCTAAAAATGGAATGTCATCATGTTTTGGTCACAGAGAAAAAGCACATATCCCGCAGCTGTTTTCATCAATAGCCCAGAATCTATAGTTATTACTTCTAAAAACAATACATTTTGGAGGGGATTCTAATAAGGTTACAATGTTGTTTGGTTTATTGTTTGAACAGTTTCTGAGATTATATTGATTTATCAATGCAAAGTAGGTTACTTGGAATCATACCCAATAGATTAGGTCAATAAACCAAGCTACCTGTATTGCCTAGACAACACTGACCCCATGGCTACGCAAGGAATGATACGGCGCATTACAATTTTGATGTGGCACGGGAGTATGTAGAATGTCAGAGCGCACTACAAGGAACAAGGATGAAAAACAACACTGCGACACTGCGCTAAGCGCTGTAGGGTCCGTCTCTTTAAATAGCTCAAACAGTCCATACTGCAGTTCGTTGATGATCCATTGACCAACCACCACCCGTCCTCGTCCCGATCGAGTCACCCTCCAGGCTTCATGTACAATAGAGGGCCAGCTCCTCTTGTGTTATTTCCCAGTTTGACCAATTTCCCCAAAACAAATATGTACTTCTGCTATTTGTTACGTAGTCGTTTCAGTCATTTGATCTGATTGCAAAACATGTTCTTATTCCACAGTTTTTAAGATGAGCTCCAACCAATATAATGGTCCATTGTTGTTCGATATACTCATTTTCATTCAGCATTTGAACATTCCTTAATCAGCCTGCGAACATTCTATTGCATGGACTCCCATACAACAAGACATATAAAGGTATGGATAACATAGAAAGCTACTATTTGGGACAGGTTATCATATATCAATTTCATCAGGCGCTTGTGGGGAAACATTTTAGACTATGAAACCTTTGTCTCCCCAAAGTGGACAAATGTCTCCGCTGGCCCATGGACTATTGAAGGATCATTATAGAGTAACCTACTCAAAACCAAACCAATTCAGTGTTGGAGTCTTAAACATATGAAATCCGGCCGCTGTGCTAATGCTAATGACACAGAATCATAATCTTCAGCTTTGAATGTCAGTTTCCCATAAATGCATAGAGAGGTCACCTTTAAGTAGCGTACACAGAGGTCATGTTTGCTTAAATAAGGAACAGGGCTCTCTTTGACACACACACACACACACACACACACTCTTTCTCTCTCTACCTCAATCTTAAATTTTTCTCTCTAAAATACACTTTCTCTCAAACTCTCTCACCCTTTCTGTCCATTTATTTTGTCATTATCTTTACCTCTACCCCCTTCCCCTTTCTCATCTCTGTTGTCATCTGCCTCTTCCCAAAGATTGCCCCCCGCCCTGGGGTCTGCCACAATGTTCCCTCAACCCGATGTTCCCTCAAACCTATGTTCCCTAAACCCTGTGTTCCCTCAACCCTATGTCCTCTCAGCCCAATGTTCCCTCAACCCTATGTTCCCTAAACCCTATGTCCCCTCAGCCCTATATTCCCTTAGCAATATGTTCCCTCAGCCCAATGTTCCCTCAGTTCTCTCTTCTAAACCAGTGTTTAGCAACCCAAATGAGAGGAAGAGTAATTTGACAAATTCTGTCAATATCTAGTACTTTTGGAGAAATACATAATGTACCCCTGTTTAGGAGTTAGGGAAATGGAAAAGAGAGAAATTAAAGACAACAACTTAATGTTATGTGATAACAGGGAACACAGGGCTGAGGGAACATGGACTGAAGGAACATAGGGCTGAAGGAACATAGAACTGAGGAAACATATGGCTGAGGGAACATAGGGCTGAAGGAACACAGGGCTGAAGAAATGTAGGATGGTGGAAACATAGGGCTGTGTAAATGGAGGGCACATAGGGTTGAGGGATCATAGGGTCCAGCCTCTACCTTACCTTCCAAAGTCCAAAAATATATGTAGCAACTGCAGATGTCCCCTTCAATAGCTTGTCATGATATCACTGAAATCAAATTATATTGGTCACATACATGTGGTTAGCAGATGTTATCGCGAGTGTAGCGAAATATATGGGTGAGCAATGTCAGAAAACTTGGCATTCAGGCCAAAGAGTTAAATCTTGGTGTCATCACATCAGAGAATCTTGTTTCTCATGGTCTGAGAGATCTTTAGGTACCTTTTGGCAAATTCCTAGCAGACTGTAATGTTATTTTTTCTGGTCAGAGTGACCCTCGGGTTCTATTGAAGTGAGTATACCCATCGATCTTCGTGGTCTTGTGGTCTTGGTCAAGGTCTCAGTCCTTAGAGTTCTTTTCTTAGACTTCATCTTCACTGCTCTGGTCTTGACTTCACCTCTGGTACACATCACCATGTTCATACAACCTTACAACTCACTTCAAAATTAATATTCACTTGATTTCGAAGTGAGTTGTAAGGTTGTATGAACATGGTGATGTGTACCAGAGGTGAAGTCAAGACCAGAGCAGAGATTTTGTTTTTCCTCCCACGTCAGGAACCATGTTCGCGTCTTCAGACTGTTTGCGGAAACCACCCTGGCTCTCCTCCTGTCCTACTGCCCTGGAATGGATGTACCTCCAGAATATACCTACTCCAGTCAGTAGACCCTACAGATTCAGTATATCAGCTTAGAACAAAGGTCACCCCTGTTTTAAAAGATGAGTAGTAAAATTGATGTATATTACAAAGGGCAGAAACTACTGTGGTCTCACAGGATCAGTTGGGGTTCACTAGCTAGCTAAAGTGTAATGGGGTTTACTGACCAACCAAGAGAGAAAATGCCAAATGACATTTAGGGGCCCTGTAAGCATATTAGCTCCCTGTTTTATGCTCAACTGAATCTCTTTTATCTTTCCCTTCTCTCTTTCTACTTGTCTTACCTTCTCTTTTTACTCAAATCATTTTCTTCTCTACTTCATTCTCTTATTTCTCAGGCCTTGCTGGTGGTTCTGTGCCTTAACCTACGCTCTGCTCATCTTCCTCTATGATGAAATACATCCTGGAACAAAATTCAGGAGTTAAGTGCTCAGCGACTATGGAAAACAAGCTGTTAAGCTAACGCTGACAATTTTACATCGATGTCAATTATTGTGTAATAACATGACAATGACATGCAGGATTGGGAGTGTGAATTATATAATTTGCAGTGTGGCAAAATGAAATCAAACAAACAAAAGATAATTATCTCTGAATTGCCTCTTCTTTAAGGTTGGGTGGACAAGGAGTATGAAGGTACTGTAATGTATGTCTGCTAAATGACTTAAATGTAAATGTAAATGTATGTAATAGTTGTACAAGCATGTAAAGTATGATTTGCATGTGTAAAATATGAATTGAGCCTGTATAATACCTTTTGTATTTGAAAACATGCAACCTCTTTTGATAATAAATGCAACAACACTAGGAAGCAGGTAATGTGATGTGTGAATAAATACAACACTTGCAAACATGTACAGCACCTGTCAAAAGTTTAGACACACCTACTCATTGCAGGGTTTTTCTTTATTTTTACTATTTTCTACATTGTAGAATAATAGTGAATACATCAAAACTATGAAATAACACATATGGAATCATGTAATAACCAATTTTTTTTTTAAACAAATCATAATATATTTTATATTTGAGATTCTTCAACGTAGCCACCTTTTGCCTTGATGACTGCTTTGCAGCTGTGGACCCCTGGTGTTACGTTCGTTTGATGAATTGGACCAAGGTGCAGCGTGGTAGGCGTACATTTTTTCTTTATTTTTAATGACACAGAAAAACAACAAAATAGAAAACGAACGTAAAGTTCTGCAGGCTACACAGCACCTATACAAAATCAAGATCCCACAAACTAAAGGGGGAAAGGGCTGCCTAAGTATGATCCCGATAGACAGCTGCCTCTGATTGGGAACCATACCAGGCCAACCAAAGAAATAGGAAAACTAGAATGCCCACCCAAATCACACCCCGACCTAACCAAATAGAGAAATAAAAAGGCTCTCTAAGGTCAGTGCGTGACAGTACCTCCCCCCAAAATGTGCGGGCCCCGGCCGCAAACCCGACTCCATGGGGGAGGGTCCGGGTGGGCATCTAGCCTCGGTGGTGAATCCGGTTCGGAACGTAGACCCCGCTCCGCTCGCTGAACCCTCCGCTTCCATGGAAACGGACCGTGGATCGTTGCCGGAGGACACTGGACCGTAGATCTTCGCTGGGGACTCCGGACCGCAGATCGTTGCCAGAGGAACCCGACTGTGGATCGTCGCCGAAGGAAACGGGCTGTGTATCGATGCCGGATGCTCCGGATCGTGGATCGTAGCCGGAGGCTCTGGACCGTAGATCATCGCCGGGGACTCCGGACCGTAGATCGTCGCCGGAGGAACCAGACTGTGGATCGTCGCCGAAGGAAACTGGCCATGGATCGTTGCCGGATGCTCCGGACCATGGATCGTCGCCGGAGGCTCCGGACCGTGGATCGTCGTCAGAGGCTCCGGACCGTGAATCATCGCCGGGGACTCCGGACCGTAGATCATCGCCGGGGACTTCGGACCGTAGATCGTCGTTGGGAACTCCGGACCGTAGATCGTCGCCGGAGACTCCAGTCCATATATCATCGCCGGAGGCTCCGGACTGTGAACCCTCGCAGGAGGCTCTAGACTGGGAACCCCCGCTTTGGACCACCGACCGTCGCTGTAGGCTCTGAACTGCAGACCGTCGCTGGAGGCTCTGGACTGCAGACCCTTGCTCGAGACTCCGGACCTTGGGTCATCCCTGGAGGCTCCGGGCCATGGATCATCACTGGAGGCTCCGGGCCATGGATCATCACTAGAGACTCCGGGCCATGGATCATCACTGGAGGCTTCGGGCCATGGTTCCTCACTGGAGGCTTCGTGCCATGGATCATCACTGAAGGCTCCGGGCCATGGATCATCACTGGAGGCTCCGGACTGTGGACCTTCTCAGAAGGTTCCGGACTTGGTGCGTGGGGCCGGCACTGGTGGTACCGGGCTGGTGCCACGAACCTTAGGACGAGCGTGAGGAGCAGGCACAGGACGTACTGGACTGAGGAGGCGCACTGGACGCCTGATGCATGGGACTGGTACAGGTGATACCGGGCTGGTGACACGCACGTCAGGGCGAGTGCAGGGTGGTAACACAGGATGTACTGGGCTGTGGAGGCGTATTTCAGGGCAAGTGCAGGGAGCAGGCACAGGACGTACCGGACTGGGGACATGTACTTCAAGCCGAGTACGAGGAGGAGACACAGGACGTACCGGACTGGGGAGGCGCACTGGAGGCATGATGCGTGGGACCGGCCCAGATTGCACTGGACTGGTGACACGCTCCTCCAAGCGCCTACTTTGCCGCATACTCCTCGCCAACTCCATTCTCCGGTATCCCTCCTCGCACTGTTCTATTGAATCCCAGATGGGCTCTGGCACTCTCCCTGGGTCGCCCGACCACCTCTCTACCTCCTCCCAGGTTGTCTCTGGTTCACACCTCGGTACCGCCGACCACCCTGTGTTTCCCCTCCTAAAAATATTTTTGGGGCTGTCTTTGTGGACTCGAACCCCGGTGTTGTCGTTGTTCCTCCCTCGCTGCCTCCGTCTGCTCCCATGGAAGGCGATCCCTTCCAGCCAGGATCTCCTCCCACGTCCAGGACCATTGCTTCTCCTGGCCACGCTGCTTGGTCCATTTGTGGTGGGATCTTCTGTTACGCTCGTTTGATGAATTGGACCAAGGTGCAGCGTGGTAGGCATACACTTTTTCTTTATTTTTAATGACACCTAAAAACAACCAAATACAAAACAAACGTAAAGTTCTGCAGGCTACAAAGCACCTATACAAAACCAAGATCCCACAAACTAAAGGGGGAAAGGGTTGCCTAAGTATGATCCCCAATCAGAGACAATGATAGACAGCTGCCTCTGATTGGGAACCATACCAGGCCAAACAAAGAAATAGGAAAACTAGAATGCCCACCCAAATCACACCCCGACCTAACCAAATAAAGAAAAAAAAGGCTCTCTAAGGTCAAGGCGTGACACCTGGCTTGATTTCACCGTGCATTCTACCTTGTCCTGGACCCCTGCTAACAGGCACTTTGTGACTGTTGATCAGGGCTGTCCTGATTATTGTGAGACAATAGTAATAATAATCATGCTTTTGTAACAAGAACAGTGTGTTGTTAACTTGTGTTGGAGTTATACATTCTTATTTTGCAAATGTAAATGTTTAGCTGATCTGGAGTGGGCTACATTTCAATTTAAATGATTCTCTAGGATGACTAACATCCATCATTATCCATGTCTACCATCCACATGCAATCCACCACTACTTTTCTAATGAATACTCCTCAATCTATTGTACATGGAACAGCAATGTTTTCTATATATTTCTGATTCATATATTCCCTTTTGTCAATATGACTGAGCTGTCAACAATGCATAAGAAAATACCCTATGTAATTTGGTGCCCGAATGTAGATGCCCTTAAACATCAGTGCTTTGTTTCCTCTTGATAGAGGCGACACACAACTTTTTTTATGTTAAAGTTAATCAAGAAGGGTAGAGATAAACATATCAGCTAAAAGTTATTGCAAGGTAGCAGAAAAGAAAGAAGATAGCTCATGCACATTAGTCAAAGATACGGTATTAAACATGTATGTTTACTCCTTATATAATCTCAGCAAAAAAGAAATGTCTCTTTTTCAGGACCCTGTCTTTCAAAGATAATACGTAAAAATCCAAATAACTTCACAGATCTTCATTGTAAAGGGTTTAAACACTGTTTTCCATACTTGTTCAACAAACCATAAACAATTAATGAACATGCATCTGTGGAACGGTCGTTAAGACACTAACAGCTTACAGATGGTAGGCAATTGAGGTCACAGTTATGAAAACTTAGGACACTAAAGAGGCCTTTCAACTGACTGAAAAACACCAAATGAAAGATGCCCAGGGTCTCTGCTCCTTTGCGTGAACGTGACTTAGGCATGCTGCAAGGAGGAATGAGGACTGCAGATGTGGCCAGGGCAATAAATTGCAATGTCTGTACTGTGAGACGCCTAAGACAGCGCTACAGGGAGACAGGACGGACAGCTGATCGTCCTCACCGTGGCAGACCACGTGTGAACAACACCTGCACAGAATGGGTACATCCGATCATCACACATGCGGGACAGGTACAGGATGGCAACAACAACTGCCTGAGTTACAACAGGAATGCACATTATTCTACACATCATGGCAACATGCTTGATATGTCTAGACTTTGAGGGTGATGAGGTTTCCCATGAAATATTGACTGTCCCACCCCTCCCCAACCTTTTTCTCTCCCTCCCTCTCATGATCTTGTTTGGAGACTTCTTCCTGGTTAACCTGATCCTGTGTGTGATCCTGTGGGCTTTTTGGCAGCCATCCCCTTCGCCACGTTGGTGGCCATCTTGGCATTGAGGTTTGCCATCTCCATGCCCTTTACCTTTGTGGGCCCCCAGCCTACTTCGGCTTCAAGAGACCTGTCAGTTTCACCTATAAATCACACTATCTGTATGAATAGCTCTTTCAGGTCATCTCACATCATGTGCATTTCCCCCTGTGTTTTTCCAACCTCTTTCACACTGGCATAACAATCAGAGAAAACATGGCACACTAACAAGGGTCTAACAATGTCTTGATGAGTTTCTATGCTACTCGCTGTGCTCCAGGTAATTGAGCAGCCAGTGCGATCCAAGAAGATCAAACCAAATCAAATCAAAGGTATTTATATAGCCTTTCGTACATCAGCTGATATCTCAAAGTGCTGTACAGAAACCCAGCCTGTATGGGTGGGGCCATACATACATGGATCTGGTAATGGCATACTGTGCTCTCTTTCTTTGCAGGTAAAAGCATTATGTCATATTTTTTTGCAGTTGCACTCTGGACGTGGGTTGGGGCCAATCCATCACCGCTCTCACCTTTCCGGGATCCATCTGCACATTACCAGCAGAGATGATGTATCCAAGGAAGGAGATGGTGGAGCGATGGAATTCGCATTTTTCTGCTTTAACAAAAAGCTGATTCTGCAGGAGATGCTGGAGGACTTGTCGGACATGGAGAACGTGTTCTTGAGCTAAGCGGTAAAAGACGAGGATGTTGTTGAGGAAGACGTATACGAACTGGTTCAACATTTCCCGGAGAACGTTGTTAACCAGGACCTGGAACACAGCAGGAGCGTTGGTCAGACCGAATGACATCACAAGGTATTCGTTGTGTCCGCTAGCCATGTTGAAGGCTGTCTTCCACTCTTCACCTTCCCGTATCTGCACCAGATGGTATGCGTTCCGCAGGTCCAACTATTTTTAAATTGTATATAAAAAAACAATGACCCTTTTTTTCTCCCCAATTTCGTGATATCCAATTGGTAGTTGCAGTCTTGTCTCAACGCTGTAACTCCCGTACAGACTCGGGACAGGTGAAGGTTGAAAGCCGTGCATCCTCCGAGACACAACCCAACCAAGCCGCACTGCTTCTTAACACAATGCCCACTTACCCGGAAGCCAGCCGCACCAATGTGTGTGAAACACCGTACACCTGGCGACCGTGTCAGCGTGCACAAGTCGCTAGTGCGCGATGGGACAAGGATAGCCCTTCCGGCCAAGCCCTCCCCTAACCCGGACAACACTGGGCCAATTGTGCGCCGCCCCATGGGTCTCCCAGTCACAGCTGGCTACGACAGACCCTGGACTCGAACCCAGAATCTCTAGTGGCACAACTAGCACTCCGATGCAGAGCCTTAGACCACTGTGCCACTCTGGAGGCAGAGCAGGTCCAACTTAGAGAAAATGGTGGCCCCCTGGAGCGGCTCGAAAGCCGAGGCGTTGAGTGGTAGCGGGTAGTGGTTCATAACCCTGATGTCATTAAGGCCCCGGTAGTCGATGCACGGGTGCAAGGTTTAAGCCCTCTTCTGCCAAAGAAGGCAGAAGGACAAGGCAGAATGGGATCCAGCCCATGATAGTACCAGCAGTCCAGTCTATGAGGGGATTGTGTGGCTGGCGCCATTAAAACCACAATACCACGGGTACCTGAGGAGACTTGATGAGCATGAACTGCATAGACTCCCTGTCACTCTCAGTTTGGTAGGAGTAGTATTGTGGGTGACTCTGCCTATAGAGTGCCCATACAGTGCTCTAACATCCATGGAAATGGAGAGGAGCTGAGTGGGGGTGCCCAACTTTGACACCAGGGTAGTGTCCATGAAACTCTCATCGGCCCCAGAGTCAATGAGTACCCAGAGAGATTTTGACTGTCCACCCCACTGCAGGATGGCATGGAGAGAGGTATGAGTAAGGGGAGAAAGAAATTATCTGTATGGTATCTCATGGGAACGTAGAAGCCGGGGACTTCTACCTCGGAGGCGAGGTGGGATCCTTGGGCGAGCAAGTGGGCCCGGAATCAGGCCTCCTCTCCCTCCTACGTTCCTTCGATCCGGATGGTCAAGGCGATGAGCAAGTTGAGATCCATAGGCAGCTCCCGGACTGTGAGCTCGTCTTTAACCTCCTCCGATAATCCGTGAAGGAATATGTCAAACAGAGGTTCCGGGTTCCAGGCATCTCTCCAGGCAGTCAACGTGCGGAAATCAACCACATTGTTTGCCACACTGCAGGAGTCTTGATGAAGCTGGAGTAACTTCCGGGCAGCCTCTCTTCCAGACAACAGAGAATTGAAAACCTTTTTCACCTCAGCCTTGAACTCCTTCAGACTGAAGCACTTTGCAGATTGTTGTTCCCACACCACTGTAGCCCAGGCGAGAGCCCGCCTGGACATCAGCGTTATAAGGTACGCTATCTTCGAACAGTCTGAGGGAAAGGGCGAGGGGTGCAGCTCGAAGATGAGGGAACACTGTGAGAGAAACGCCGGACAGGTTCCTGACTCTCCAGCGAAGCGATCCAGAGGAGACCTCAAAGTACCTCCTCGTGTCTCCCAATGGTGGGTCCTTGGGAGGAGAAAGGGTTGCGGTGCTGGTCCAAGTCTGCTGGGTCAGTCATGGCCAGTTTGTACTATCAGGACTCAGGATAAGACCCAGATGCAGACAGTTCAAATTACAAATATGTATTTACAAAACAGGCGGCAGCCAAATGACAGGTAGGCTGAGGTCGGTAATCCAGGGCAGTGTTAGAACGGTACAGAACGGCAGGCAGGCACAGGGTCAGGGCAGGCAGAATGGTCTAAGCTGGAAGAACTAGATAACAGGGACCAGAGAGAACAGGATTACGGGGAAAACATACTGGTAGGCTTGACGAGACATGATGAACTAGCAACAGACTAACAGAGAACACAGGTATAAATGCACAGGGGATATGGGGAACATTTTTTTTTAAATATTTTACCTTTATTTAACCAGGCAAGTCAGTTAAGAACAAAATCTTATTTTCAATGACGGCCTGGGAACAGTGGGTTAACTGCCTGTTCAGGGGCAGAACGACAGATTTTGTACCTTGTCAGCTTGGGGTTTGAACTCTCAACCTTGCGGTTACTAGTCCAACGCTCTAACCACTAGGCTACACTGCCGGCCCAAGTTTTCAAAGAGGCACCTAAAGACTCAGACCATGAGAAACATGATTCTCTGGTCATGATTCTCATGGGCGACACCTGGAGGGGTATTTCACCATTTACCATAATGACATACAACTTTTCATTCTATTTATCATGATATATGTTTTGTAAACTTACCATTAAAAATACCATAATGATTGAGTGACCATAGAGCTGTACTATGACATTTGCATTCAATTATTCTCTACTATTCCACCCGCTAAAACCTCCCCCATCCCAATTTGGGTTGTCGTTCCAGTGACTGGCAGACCACCCCTGTCCCCCTGGATCCTAGGTCCCCCTTAGAGTGTCGTGGAAATTATCACCAGGGACACCTAAAGTCAATCTTAAATTAATCATTCTTTATTGTCAGCAAGCTGGAGAGGTCACAGTCAAACTTAGATGCATAAAGTACTGGTCTGAAGTGAGCTCCACTGGGGAAGTCACGTTAGTTATCTTCTTTACTGCTTTCACACACAAGTTACAGTGCATTCGGAAGGTATTCAGACGCCTTGACTTTTATACGGTCCCACAGTTGACAGTGCATGTCAGAGCAAAAACCAAGCCATGATGTCGAAGGAACTGTCCGTAGAGCTCTGAGACAGGATTGTGTCGAGGCACAGATCTGGGGAACGGTAAAAACATTTTTTTGCATTTTTGAAAGTCCCCCCGAAAACACAGTTGCCTCCATAATTCTTACATGGAAGAAGTTTGGAACCAAGACCAAGACTCTTCCTAGAGCTGGCTGCCGGGGAGAGGGGCCTTAGTCAGGGAGGTGACCAAGAACCTGATGGTCACTCTGACAGAACTCTAGAGTTCCTCCGTGGAGATGGGAGAACCTTCCAAAAGGACAACCATCCCTGCAGTACTCCATCAATCAGGCCTTTATGGTAAAGTGGCCAGACGGAAGCCACTCCTCAGTAAAAGGCACATTGACAGCTCGCTTGGAGTTTTCAAAGAAGCACCTAAAGACTCAGACCATGAGAAACATGATTCTCTGGTCTGATGAAACCAAGGTTGAACACTTTGGCCTGAATGCCAAGTGTCACGTCTGGAGGAAACCTGGCACCATCACTACAGGGAAGCATGGTGGTGGCAGCATCATGCTGTGGGGATGTTTTTCAGCGGCAGGGACTGGGACACTAGTCAGGACAGAGGTAAAGATTAACAGAGCAAAGTACAGAGAGATCCTTCAATTAAAAACCTGCTCCAGAGTGCTCACAACCTCAGACTGGGTTGTAGTTTCACCTTCCAACAGGACAACGACCCTAAGCACACAGCCAAGACAGCGCAGGAGTGGCTTTGGGACAAGTCTCTGAATGTCCTTGAGTGTCCCAGCAAGAGCCCGGACTTGAACCCGATCAAAAATCTCTGGAGAGACCTGAAAATAGCTTTTAGCGTCAAACCCATACCCAAGAAGACTCAAGGCTGTAATCACTGCCAAAGGTGCTTCAACAAAGTACTGAGTAAAGGGTCTGAATACTTATGTAAATGTGATATCAGTTGTTTTTTTAAACATTTTTTTTCTTCTAAAAACCTGTTTTAACTTTGTCATTATGGGGTATTGTGTGTAGATTGAAAAAACAATTTGATAAATTTTATAACAAAAAGTCAAAGGTTCTGAATACTTTCTAAAGGCACAGTATATTTGCATGATTTAGCTTATTAATTATTCATCATTAATTCATCACTAACATTTGGTTCTTGTATGTGACCGACAAATACCTCACGAGGCTTCTTCTCTCCAAGCTAAGACCTTGAAACTGAGATATCTCTTTCCGTTCTCAAAACAATCTTCTGTACGTACTGCCAAATTGCAGATACAGATAGTAAGGATTCCTCCTAGCACGATCAATCAGTCACTTGCATGAAACCAGTCAAATTGGTTATTAGAAAACCATTATATTTTCCTTCACATTCCCTCGTCTTATCACTTCTGCGATAATAATAGTTACATTTTAAGGTAAGCATTAGACTATAGCATCTATCAAAAGGTTCTATACATCTAATAAAGTAAAGGAAATCAACACATAAAACCAGACACTTCATCATTTCAAACCCTTCATTTTGGGTTAATCAATGTAATTAGTATGGTAATACTATCATCATAATAAAGGTTATACTTCTGTTAACGGGAGTGAATGTATCAAAAATACTGTCACACTCTGGCCTAACCAAAATAGAGAATAAAAGCCTCTCTATGACCAGGGCGTGACTAGGGTGGGCATTCTAGTTTCTTTATTTCTATTTTTTCTATTTCTTTGTGTTTGGCCGAGTGTGGTTCTCAATCAGAGGCAGCTGTCTATCGTTGTCTCTGACTGATTGGGAATCATACTTAGGCAGCCTTTTCCCCACCTGTGTTCTGTGGGTAGTTGTTTTCTGTATAGTTTATTTGCCTTACAGCACTGTTCGTTTTTCACTTTGTTACTTTGTTCGAGTGTTTTGATAAATAAAATCATGAACACTTACCACGCTGCGCTTTGGTCCGACCCACAACCAAAGGACCAAGCAGCATGGTCAGGAGGACTGGACCTGGGAGGAAATCCTAGACGGGAAAGGACCCTGGAGGCAGGCCGGGGAGTATCGCCGTCCGAAGGAGGAGATAGATGCAGAACGGCGATGTTGCGAGGCGTTAAACCATTGAGGCAAGCACGAGAGGCAGTGGGGAGACTGGCAGAGTCAGGGTTGAGACCTGAGCCAACTCCTCGTGCTTACCGTGGGGAGCGAGTGACCGGTCAACCGGGTTATCCGGTTCTGCGCACGATGCCTTCAGTGCGCATCCACAGCCTGGTGCGCTCTGTGCAAGCTCCCCACAGTTGCCGTGCTAGAGTGGGCATTCAGCCAGGAGGGATTGTGCCGGCTCAGTGTTCCTGGATTCAGGTGCGTCTCTTCGGCCCAGGTTATCCTGTGCCTGCTCTATGCACGGTATCCCAAGTTCACCAGCACAACCCAGTCCTGCCTGTTCCATGGTCCGAAGCCTCCAGTGATGATGCATGGCACGAAGCCTACAGTGATGATCCATGGCCGGAACCCTCCAGTGAATATCCACGGCACGAAGCCTCCAGTGATGATCCACGGCACGAAGCCTTCAGTGATGATCCATGGCACGAAGCCTCCAGTGATGAGCCTCCAGCGACGGTCCCCAGTCCGGAGCCTCCAGCGACGGTCCCCAGTCCGGAGCCTGCAGCGACGGTCTCCAGTCCAGAGCCTGCAGCGACGGTCTCCAGTCCGGAGCCTGCAGCGACGGTCCCCATTCCGGAGCAGCAGCAACAGTCCCCAGTCCAGAGCCTCTTAAGTGTTTTGATAAATAAAATCATGAACACATACCACGCTGCGCTTTGGTCCGTCATTACAAATACACACACATACACAGCATGTTAATAACACAATTAGGCAAACTAAGCAAACAACACACGCTGCAGCCCATTTGGCAATTTGGGATCCCCAACTTCCAAACAGGGATTCCAACCAAATTGCATGCATTCGCTGTTTGTGGGGAATTATTCTTAGCAACAGTGGCAATGCATTTGGTGAGATCAGACATATTAGAAGAGTGATATGGCACAAAAGTATAACATTCATTGCCAATGATTGCACGAGTGCCCCCTTGACCTGCCAAAAGATAGTCAAGAGCCTCTCTGTTTTGCAGAGCCAATTTACGCAATTATTTTAGCATTGCAAATTTTCTCTACGTGTCTAGAGATCTCCAAAATTTGGTCTAGGGCACATGCAACTCCATACCCAGGGAAAAACACACCAAAGAACCTGGAGGCAGATGCTTGAGTGTGAGTTATTTCAGCGAGAGAGCTCTAAGCTCTCATAATTCCAGGAGGTTTGTAGTCTCTTAAACAGAGCCGTCACATCCTTCTCATTGTTTGGAACAGTCCTCATAGCTGTCACTACAAACCCAACAGTGCAAGCATTTGATCCATTAAGATTCATAGTACATTGTTGGTCATAGTCTTAAAAGGCCTGTGTTGGTCCGTTTAGAACCATTCTGTCTCAGAGACAGGCCCTCTGTACTTTGCCTCTGGCCAAAAATACATTTGCACATAAATCATTCCATTTAAACCATAACACGTTAATTGCTCCACTTACATGGTTAAAACCATACAAAACATTTGCTCCTGTCAATTAGTCAGTTACAAAAAATATGTCAGTTTCCAACAATCTCTCATCTGGAACAATGATCACTCATATTTACACACCACCTAGAAACCCTATTGACTTTCATAGGGAAGAGAGAGAACACATGTTATAACAGATTCCCACCAACCTTGATAAGAATGAGATTGGGGCAAGGTTAGCTCAAACAATAACTGGTAGCTCTCCTCACATTTTAGGGGCATCACTCTGTTTCTAGAAGCCTCGCCTTTCCAAATTATAATTAGAACTATTGATAACGTATCCAACCCAAATGTAGAATGACAGTCCTTACTGCTTCACGTTGGTTTTAGCACTCAAATTTAAGAACTTAGCACACACCGACACTGGTAGAATTCACATTTACATTGCCATACAGTATATTCATCTTATATTTCTAGGATTCATTTTTCTCATCACGGTCCACATTTGTGGCAGTGACAGATTGATATCTCAATGGATTCTTAGTCTAAATGACAATACATTTCGCAGTGTGCAGACCTCCACAATCAACCTGGTACCCCAAATAAACAATTTTGGACAAGCCTAAATCTTCATGGAACTCATTCTTCTGGCATTTCTTCATTTTCTTCTTCAGATAACTTTACAGTTCGTCCTCCCAATGGCACACATGTTCAAAGTGGATGGCACTTGATATGTCCCAATTTCAATATCTGGCGATTAATCTGATTTTCTCAAGCAGATGAATCTCTCACTTAATCCATCATCACCATCCTTGGCCCATTATGTATTTTCCATTTTCCTACCAGTACACCAGCAGCATGAGAGAAGTTTGGACGGGATCTCTCTCCATGCTCACTCCACGTGGACTCATGTCGCTCCTGAGAGAAAAGGCATTGAGAGAAAAGGCAGTTGATAGCTTCGACTAGAGGCTGTGTAGAGGTTGCTGTTTCGGACTCAGGTCTCATGGTAGAAGTGTTGAAGGACCATAGTTAACGCCATTACTTCAGCCGGTTAGAAAGGGTGGTAAATTGCAGATATTGGTTGCAGATACAGGTAGTGAGGATTCCTCCCAGGCACGATCAATCAGTCTCTTGCATGAACCCAGTCAAATTGGTTATTAGAAAAGCAAAAACATTGATTGTATTATACAAAGTTATCAAAATATATAGAAACAAATCTTGCATATCTTAATTTATTTCCACAATTAATATGTGTAATAATGTAGGTAGTTCATGTGAAGGAATGTTACCTACAACCAGGATTGCCATTACAATAATTAAGTTTTTGGAAAGCAATTATTATTATTATTTTGGCAAAAAAATATTGTGATTCATCCTATATTGTCCCTAACATCATTACCCCATAGCAGCAGATGTGGGATACACACACACACACACACACACACACACACACACACACACACACACACACACACACACACACACACACACACACACACACACACACACACACACACACACACACACACACACACACACACACACACACACACACATACACACACACACACACAGACACACACACACACACACTTGGCTTTGTAGGAACAACCCTTAGAAGGGGTGGTAAATTGCAGATATTGGTTGCAGTATATTCATCTTATATAGGCAGGCTCAGATTCTTGAGGGGGCGGTGCAGCTTTAGTGGGTCTCTGACTGCATTTATCTTTCTCTCTTTGCTGCTGTGTTTTTATCCCTACCATGTTGATTCCTACCATGTTTCAGGCTTTTGACTACTTTGTGTTTCAGTTCCTTATATTTGAAGATGCTTTCTTCTAAAGCTTCTTTTATCTGTTTGAAAATACTATCAATAGAAAGTGAAATACCAGTTATTTTACAACATGCCCTATCTTGAATGATATTTGTAGATTATTTCTTTATATATTGTTATTTGATTGTTTTCTTTTTTTTCTTACAATCCCTACTCTATGGGAATGTTGTATGATTTAGAATATCCTTTTAGTCGTCTTGGAACAGTTGGTGTCAATATACAGTATATCTATCAAGGCACAAGGCGAGACACAGATGCAGACACAGGAGGCAGATGGTTGGAGTCTTACAATGTTTATTAATCCAAAGGGGTAGGCAAGAGAATGGTCATGGACATGCAAAAAGGTCAAAACCAGATCAGAGTTCAGGAGGTACAGAGTGGCAGACAGGCTCGTGGTCAAAGCAGGCAGAATGATCAGTCAGGTGATTACAAAGTCCAGAAACAGGCAAAACTAGGAGGACTAGAAAAAGGAGAACGCAAAAAGCAGGAGAATGGGAAAACCACTGGTTGATAAATACACTGGCACAGAGAGACAGGAAACACAGGGCTAAACACACTGGCACAGAGAGACAGGAAACACAGGGATAAATACACTGGCACAGAGAGACAGGAAACACAGGGCTAAACACACTGGCACAGAGAGACAGGAAACACAGGGCTAAACACACTGGCACAGAGAGACAGGAAACACAGGGATAAATACACTGGCACAGAGAGACAGGAAACACAGGGATAAATACACTGGCACAGAGAGACAGGAAACACAGGGCTAAACACACTGGCACAGAGAGACAGGAAACACAGGGCTAAACACACTGTGTAAAATAAGCAACACCCTGGAGGGGGGTGGAGACAATCACAAGGACAGTTGAAACTGATCAGGGTGTGACAATATCGACCTCGAGAGCCACATGTTTCCATTTTAATCTATTACCCTTGAAGAGTGGGTACAGAACTTTGCGACGTTCTGCAATTTCATCCATGAACTGATCATTCAGGCCTTTTGCCCAGGCATCTAACCATTATTTTATCTTTAAAGAATGCATATTTGGCAACGATTGGTCGCTCATATCTCTGTCGTCTCTGCCCAAAACAGTGTTCCCGTCCCAGTTTGATTTTGTCTACAGTATCGCCTGGGATCTTTAGCGCTTAAAAAAATAATTATTTGACCACACTTTCAGGATCTTCACCTTCATTTTCTTTGATACCCGTAAGTACCAGATTCTCCTGCATAGACTGAGCTTGTATTTCAAGATAAGCTTCTCTCTGAAACATGTTCCCCTTTTAATAAAAAAACACTTCCGTTTCAATTGTATTGACTGTACCTTTTAGCTTGTTTGTTTGTTTCTCCATTGTTGCAGCTTTTTTGTCACTCATCTCAAGACTCATCTCAAGACTCACCTTCAACTCCTTTGTCTAGTTCAAGTATGCCCAGTTTATCATTTATCAACTTTATCAAGTCGGTTTCTACACTTACCATTCCCGGTGGTGAAAAGCATCTGTGTCCGTCGAGGAGTTTAGTTTTCTTTTGGGGATTGGTTCTACATGCCTGCTCTCCGAAATGTTTGGGTGTTGATTGTATTGGTGATATTGGTCATTAAATATCTCTAGCCTTATAATGTGTTTTGTGTTGTTATCCAGATGGAAGATTATTGCCCATGAGTATGTGGAGCGAAGTGCTAATATTTAGTCAAACTTACAGGTATGTAATTTACGTTTTTCATCTTGAAGCATTCTGCACTGCTGTCTTCTGTCCACTATTTCCTGATTGCGTGCTCGCGGATATGAAAGCCTGTGAAAGCTGTTGCATGGCACAAATAGGGGACTTAACATCAGAAGTTTGAACCCCTTGAGTTTTTTGGGATTGCACATGCTGTTATTTTGAACACTGTTATCCTTATTGATCTGTAGGATACCAAAATAGAACATCTAAAATGTAAAACTCACTCCATAAGGCTTACGTTTCCCCCGTATGCTTTTAGAAAACACAAGGCCTGTGTGAAATAGGAAGACTGGGCTGGTCTGTAACCCTCTAGCACCTCCCCCTGTAAGAGGGGAAAGAGGCAACCTCAAAGTTACACACAAGGATACTTTGACACACAGAGGAATGGAATAGACATGGAAAGGCAGTGGTTTTGTAAATGACTGAAAACAGGGGTAAAGAATATTATATGGCACAGCCAATAGGACAAAAGCCAAAATAACTTTCTACCTCCACATACAGTATTACAACACACTGTAAAAAAAACTCTGGATCAACCTAAAATTGCGTCTGGTTACAAGTAAATTAGTTAGGTTTTCTTAATAGAAAAAAACTACATTGGTTGAAACCAAGTATACTATTCAATGTCAACTGTTTTATTTTATTATGAAGATACCTATATTTCAAGTTGCAACCTATTTATTTCAACACTCAACTTACTTTTCCCTTTTGGTTAAACCTAATAAATAACATAAATACAAACTCATATACATGTAACTGCCAAAATAAAGCAACCACCACCATAAAGTTTCTTAATAGGGTGTTGGGCCACCATGAGCTTCCAGAACAGCTTCAATGCTCCTTGGCATAGGTTCTACAAGTGTCTGGAAGTCTATTGGAGGGATGCGACACCATTCTCCATGAGAAATTCTATCATTTTGAGTTTTGTTGATGGTGGTGGAAAATGCTGTCTCGTGCACCGTTCCAGAATCTCCTTTAAGTGTTCAACTGGGTTGAGATCTGGTGACATAACACTAAGCATGATGGGATGTCAATACATTGCATTCAAGGCAAAACAATGGGTGATAATTCTGTAATGGGTAAATTGGTGAAAGACGCAGGCAGATATATAAACTCAGACAGACAGACCCAGATACAGACACAGGAGGCGGTTAGTACAGTTCTCAGATCATGTATTATAAACACGGGGCAGGCAAAGGGCAGGTCGAGGAAAGGCAGAGGTTTGTGATCAGGTCAGAGTCAGGCAGGTACAGGATGGCAGGCAGGCTCAGGGTCAGGGCAGGCAGAATGGTCAAAACTGTGAAAACTAGGAAACAGAACTTGAGAAAGAGGAAGACGAGATAGCACGCTGGTATGACCTGACAAGACAAGACAAACTAACTGGCAACAGACAGACAACACAGGTATAAATACACAGGGGATAATGGGGCGACAACTGGAAGGGGGTGGAGACAAGCACAAAGACCGATGAACCAGATCAGGGTGTGAAAAGATCAGCTTTAATATGTAATTGTTTGCATCATTACCAATCTCCCATAAAACATTTTTAAATATGTACAGTACCAGTCAAAGGATTGGACACACTTACTCATTCAAGGGTTTTTCTTTATTTTTACTACATTTTAGAATAATAGTGAAGACATCACAACTATGAAATAACATATATGGAATCATGTAGTAACCCAACAAATGTTAAACAAATCAAAATATATTTTATATTCTTCAAAGAAGCCATCCTTTGCCTTGACAGTGTTGCACACTCTTGGCATTCTCTCAACCAGCTTCACCTGGAATGCGTTTCCAACAGTCTTGGAGTTCTCACATGCTGAGCACTTGTTGGCTGCTTTTCCTTCACTCTGCAGTCCAACTCATCCCAAACCATCTCAATTAGGTTGAGATCAGGTAATTGTGGAGGCCAAGTCATCTGATGTAGCACTCCATCACTCTCGTTCTTGAAAATACACAGCCTGGAGGTGTGTTGGGTCATTGTTCTGTTGAAAAACAAATGATAGTCCCATTAAGCGCAAACCAGATAAAACCCTTGAATGAGTAGGTGTTTCCAAAGTTTTGACTGTTACTGTATGTGTGTGTTATATATATATATATATATATATATATATATATATATATATATATATATATATATAGTGCCTTGCGAAAGTATTCGGCCCCCTTGAACTTTGCGACCTTTTGCCACATTTCAGGCTTCAAACATAAAGATATAAAACTGTATTTTTTTGTGAAGAATCAACAACAAGTGGGACACAATCATAAAGTGGAACAACATTTATTGGATATTTAAAACTTTTTTAATAAAGGCACTGTATTGTGAGCAAAGACCAGAGGACAGCATTGGATTGTATTAAGAGTTGCATCTCACCTTTTCTTGCTTGTTTGCTTGCTGAGAACTAATCTAAGTACTCACAATGAATAGGCAATTGGAATTCCCAAAGCTGAGTGCAGAAATATAGGCATCCAATTCTAAAGTTGTTCAAATTCTCTTTCTCGCTCGCTATCTCAAGGCTGTGTTTGAGAGTACTGTGGTGCCCTTGAGGTAGAGTAAACACAGATCGACTTCACCCTCCTGTCCAGAGCCCAGACATGAAAGGCTTAGTTCTCCTGCAAGCCTGAAAATACAGAGAGCTCAGGCTTTGATCCTCCATGGGGTTGACTCCAGAGCAACCCCCTGTTTTCCCACTGCCAGCCCAATCAAAGCCCTCTGTTCCCCACCAGACCTTAGGATAGAGCAAAACGAGTGTGGATTCAAAGTTGGAGAGAAAAGACTCAAAGAGAAATCCATTACTGTACCTGGAGTGTAAATAACACATTATACCAGGTGTCAGGTGTACGCAGGAAGACTAACTCGACACGCAATAGACACCGAAGTAATCGTTTTAACAAAAAAATGATTTCATTTGGAAAGATGATTTTGCTCCTTTCACATTTTATCTCTCTAACCTCTTAAATGTCAGAAAATGAAAAATCACTCATACTTTTGTTCTGATATATGAAAATACAGTGCCTTGCGAAAGTATTCGGCCTCCTTGAACTTTGCGACCTTTTGCCACATTTTAGGCTTCAAACATAAAGATATAAAACTGTATTTTTTGTGAAGAATCAACAACAAGTGGGACACAATCATGAAGTGGAACGACATTTATTGGATATTTCAAACTTTTTTAACAAATCAAAAACTGAAAAATTGGGCATGCAAAATTATTCAGCCCCCTTAAGTTAATACTTTGTAGCGCCACCTTTTGCTGCGATTACAGCTGTAAGTCGCTTGGGGTATGTCTCTACCAGTTTTGCACATCGAGAGACTGACATTTTTTCCCATTCCTCCTTGCAAAACAGCTCAAGCTCAGTGAGGTTGGCTGGAGAGCATTTGTGAACAGCAGTTTTCAGTTCTTTCCACAGATTCTCGATTGGATTCAGGTCTGGACTTTGACTTGGCCATTCTAACACCTGGATATGTTTATTTTTGAACCATTCCATTGTAGATTTTGCTTTATGTTTTGGATCATTGACTTGTTGGAAGACAAATCTCCGTCCCAGTCTCAGGTCTTTTGCAGACTCCATCAGGTTTTCTTCCAGAATGGTCCTGTATTTGGCTCCATCCATCTTCCCATCAATTTTAACCATCTTCCCTGTCCCTGCTGAAGAAAAGCAGGCCCAAACCATGATGCTGCCACCGCCATGTTTGACAGTGGGTATGGTGTGTTCAGGGTGATGAGCTGTGTTGCTTTTACGCCAAACATAACGTTTTGCATTGTTGCCAAAAAGTTCAATTTTGGTTTCATCTGACCAGAGCACCTTCTTCCACATGTTTGGTGTATCTCCAAGGTGGCTTGTGGCAAACTTTAAACAACACTTTTTATGGATATCTTTAAGAAATGGCTTTCTTCTTGTTACCTGGCTTTCTTCTTCCATAAAGGCCAGATTTGCGCAATATACGATTGTTGTCCTATGGACAGAGTCTCCCACCTCAGCTGTAGATCTCTGCAGTTCATCCAGAGTGATCATGGGCCTCTAGGCTGCATCTCTGATCAGTCTTCTCCTTGTATGAGCTGAAAGTTTAGAGGGATGG
The DNA here is from genome assembly GCF_036934945.1 of Oncorhynchus masou masou. Classification (NCBI taxonomy): domain Eukaryota; kingdom Metazoa; phylum Chordata; class Actinopteri; order Salmoniformes; family Salmonidae; genus Oncorhynchus; species Oncorhynchus masou. The sequence continues at coordinate 22,606,214 of NC_088240.1, read as the reverse complement.
CCAGGTCTTGGTAGATTTGCAGTGGTCTGATACTCCTTCCATTTCAATATTATCGCTTGCACAGTGCTCCTTGGGCTGTTTAAAGCTTGGGAAATCTTTTTGTATCCAAATCTGGCTTTAAACTTCTTCACAACAGTATCTCGGACCTGCCTGGTGTGTTCCTTGTTCTTCATGATGCTCTCTGCGCTTTTAACGGACCTCTGAGACTATCACAGTGCAGGTGCATTTATACGGAGACTTGATTACACACAGGTGGATTGTATTCATCATTTAGGTCAACATTGGATCATTCAGAGATCCTCACTGAACTTCTAGATAGAGTTTTCTGCACTGAAAGTAAAGGGGCTGAATAATTTTGCACACCCAATTTTTCAGTTTTTGATTTGTTAAAAAGGTTTGAAATATCCAATAAATGTCGTTCCACTTCATGATTATGTCCCACTTGTTGATGTTTCTTCACAACAAAATACAGTTTTATATCTTGATGTTTGAAGCCTGAAATGTGGCAAAAGGTCGCAAAGTTCAAGGGGGCCGAATACTTTCGCAAGGCACTGTAACTTTAATATATTCCTCAATTCACTAAATTCACTCTTAGATTGTGTTACTAATGACAACAGCACTCTGTGTTGACATCAGCTCCAGGCTCTTGATGGGGATGGATGATATCAGCTGCAGGTTCTTCACACTGGGTGATGGTGTCAGCTCCAGACTCTTGACGTGGGATGACAATGTCAGCTCCAGGCTCTTGACGTGGGATGACAATGTCAGCTCCAGGCTCTTGACGTGGGATGACAATGTCAGCTCCAGGCTCTTGACGTGGGATGACAATGTCAGCTCCAGGCTCTTGACGTGGGATGACAATGTCAGCTCCAGGCTCTTGATGTGGGATGACAATGTCAGCTCCAGGCTCTTGACGTGGGATGACAATGTCAGCTCCAGGCTCTTGCAAATAGTCTGGGTAGCCATTTGATGACCTGTTCAGGAGTCTTATGGCTTGGGGGTAAAAACTGTTGAGAAGCCTTTTTGTCCTAAACTTGGCGCTCCGGTACCGCTTGCCATCCATGTCCTTACCCTGGAAAGGAGATTCTGTGGTTCAAAGAGTGATGCCAAGGCTCAGAGCATCCAGACTCCACTTCCCATATGGCCATCTGATAGTAATACAATACAATAATACTGCCATTTAGCTGAAACGTTCTCCAAAGGCTCATTAAATGAAAATGCATTTTCAGCAGGGTTGGGGTTAATTCCACAAATGGAATTGCAGAGAACTAAATTCCTCTCAATTCCAATGTTAGGGAAATTCCAAGAATTCAATAAAACATTATCCCCATTCCACAAATTCAATTCTCTCGGGCTTTCAGGCTGTTCATGTCACTGTTCAGACAGCCTTGCTATATTGGAAACATAACATAGAAATAGTGCCTTCATTCTATTGACTAGGAAATGTACAAATATTAAAATCGAATTAAATTAAATTCCAAAGATTAAATGATTTTACGATTCCAAATCAATTTCAATTCCATAACTTGAAGATTGCCGAAATTTGATTGCCGTTGAATTGCCGTTGAATTGAATTCAGCGTAAATTCACAACTTCAAATCAAAAACCTTGTTGCCAGCTGAGCATCAAAAACTATTGGGCCATGGAACCCTAGCTAACCCAGCATCTCTCCCACTGCAGTCTCCTTTGCAGCAGATACGCCAGTCTGGTCGTCCAGAGGTGGTCCTAGTCGGTCAGGTAGGGGTGGCCGAGAGGCCTGGTCAGGGAGAGGTAAGGGTGAACCAGGGGGCGGTCAGGGGAAGGCTGAGGACAGGGTCCCCTGTCTGGGCTCTGCCCCCTGGTCTGTGGAGGACACGGTTGACCTGCCCCCACGCCATCAAAACACACCGTCCTTTCCCAGAGTGCAGTCAAGCAGGAAGTGTGTGGGTGGCTGGATAAGCTGACCAGTAGGGGCAGTAGAGTCATGCAGATTCGGGGGGGTGTAAAGCATTGGGGGAACAGAGCAAGAGAGAGTCATGCTCTCTTTTCCTCCTCCCCCTATGTTCTTGTTCTTCCTCTGTCTACAGTGGCTGGTGATAGCCTTGGCATCGTCATTCCCTCCAGCCATTCTGCCTGTCTCTCTCTAGCTCTGTTTCCCCTATGCTCAGGGCTTGGTAGAGCCAGCAGGTCAGTCCCTGTGCCCTGACTGTGGCAGTGACATTGCTGTGGCATTGCCTTCGGATAGTGAGATGTTACCCCCGAACTAGCTGGCGACCGGCTTGACACAGACACAGACAGTAGGAGAGGAAGCTATTAAGGAATGTCACTACCACCACAGACCGAGGATGCATGTTGCTCTATAGCCACACAGATGACAAGAGAACTGAGAGACAGTGAGCATTAAAACTTTAAGAAAATAAGAGAAGTTTGCTGTGTTGTGTGCCCTAGTTTTTATTAGAGCTCAAAAGTTTCTGAATAGTCCTCTGTCTGTATGATTGTGATGTCATCACAGAACAGGTTTGCCGCCTAGCAACTGCAGTCCCTCTTTATCTCTCCAGCCCCCCAGCATTCTACAGATTATATTCTGTTCAACTGTTGGATGGATGGCTTTCACAAGGCTTTAAAGTCAGAGATTTTGACACTGATGCTTTCTGAAGAGACTAAAAAACGACCCCCTAACTTATCTGGCCTACTGTAGGGTTTAATGAGGGGAAACTTTTTTCATGCTGAGTTCAAAAGTTCACGAAGTTATGATCTCTCACTTCCCAGAACACCTCAGGCAGGCAACGCCTTCACTTGGAGTGGCCTGCTCTGCTCATTTCTAAATGTTTTGAGTAATTTTATGAAAAGCACCATGGGGAGGGGACCATGAGCCTGCAGTGTTCTTCTCCATTCCCCCTCAAAACACATAAACCCTACTACTTATGTTGCACTCTCCATACCCCCTTGTACAGTCAGACAGTACTGAAACTATGCAGAGACATACATTCTGTTCCATTACAGTGACTGTCAACATTGTCACCTTCTTCCTGGCAGTCAGCTGTCCTAGAGAGTTTATGGTGAGACTCTGCCCTCACTGTCTCTCCATCACATTGAGGATTTATATATTTATTATATATTTATAGGCCTGTCTCCTGGACAAATGACTGATGTATAATTCATGAGGTCTGGGTTTGACCCTTGACCCTGGTCGCTGAGAGGGAGGGGCTTTACAATGACCCTTAATATCGACTCAGGGGGCTAGCCGCTGGAACATGCAGTGACATGCTTAGGAGTGTGTGTGTTTGTGAGTGTAATGCTAAACAGCCAGCAGGATGCCAATTCTCTGCCCTCTGACCACCCCTCCCCCGTCTCTCTCCTTCACACACCACATTACTCCCAAGGTCTCTCCGCTATAAATAGATATGTACCGTATGCATAAATGAGACCAGTTTATTGTATGACCGTTACTGACAGGTCATCTGGTACAGGTTAAGATAGTGTTTAATGTATATAATGTGAAGAGACTTAGATTGATGGTTTAGGAGAAGAATGTCGCTCTATGGTTTGGGAGAGGTTTAAGACAGCTTGGTGGAGTGCTAGGAGGAGGTGATGGTAGCAGCCACTTCATCCTTGAGAAGATAATGGAGTTTGTTTAGCTAGGGTGGGGCTGAAAACATTTTGTAAAAGTACAGTGTTGTCATCAGGGTTGGGGTTAATTCCACAAATTCTATTCTAATTAAATTTCCTCTCCCTGTAAGTTACCGTAATTTCCGGACTATAAACCGCTACTTTTTTCCCATGCTTTGAACCTCGCGGCTTATACAATGACTCGGCTAATTTATGGATTTTTCCCGCTTTCACAAGATTCATGCCGCCAAAAAACTGAGCACCATCACATAATGTGACGTAAATCGAGCGCGCTCAAACTACCCTTCCTTCTGATTACGGGAGTCATTTTGTCACCCTCATCATGGCAAAGACATGGAGAAATGCATTTGATGCAGCTAAATCGTGCATTTAAGGTGGCGCTCTGTGTTCAGTGGGAGGCTTGGATGACAAGTGGGGAGAAATCCTTCACTAAAACGGGCTGCATGCAAAGAGCAACTTATGGTCAAGTCTGCCAGTGGGTCCTGACAGCGTGGAGCATTGTCAAAAAATCCACTATCATCAACGGGTTTCGAAAGGCTGGGCTGCTGCGTGTTGAAGAGGGCAGCATGAGCTCAGCGGGGAATTTGTCTCCGGATGAAAGTGACGAGAGCGACAATAAAAACAATCCAACATCGGATGAAGCAATTCTGAGGCTATTCAACTCCGACACCGAAGGAGATTACTTCAGTGGTTTCAGTGCACAGGAGGAGGAAGATAGTGACCAATAGCCTTTTTGGTAGGCTACTGTTTGCTGCTATTTTTAATTATTTTTTGTTTCAAGCCGTGTTTCGTTTAAAAGCCTATTTATTTTTGTTACAAGCCGTGTTTTGTTTAAAGGCTGTGTAAAGTTCATTTGTTTCAATGTACCGGTAGGCACCTGCGGCTTATAGACATGTGCGGCTTATTTATGTACAAAATATATATATTTTTTTTAATTCAGTGAGTGCGGCTTATATTCAGGTGCACTTAATAGTCCAGACATTACGGTACATTAAATTCAAATTCCAAGTCAGTCTTTGAAATCCAATTTTAGGTAAATTCCATTCCCAATTCTATATTATCCCAAAAATGAAACACATTCAAAACCCTCAGACATTCAGTCTGATCATGTCACTGTTCAGACAGCCTAGCTATACTGGAAATATACAAATAGAAATTGAGATTATTTCAAATATTTTTTGAACTAGGCAAGTCAGTTGAGAACACATTCTTATTTACAATGACTGCCTAACCCAGATAACATGATTCTGCCTGGATTTGAACCAGGGACTGTAGTGACACCTCTTACACTGACATGTAATGCCTTAGACCGCTGTGCCACTCGTGAGCCTAAATTCTGCTGGATTCCAATTCAATGCAGTTCCAAAGATTACATGTTTTTACAATTCCAATTCCAATTGAATTCAACGTAAATGTCTTAAATTCATGAGTGAATAAAAACATTTAAGTGCAATTTCAAATTAAATTAGAATTGACCCCAGCCCTGGTTTTCATGCAATTTTCACAATGTAGGAAATGAACTATCTTTATTTGACGCACCCCTCTCTCTGTCACCCATCATCTGTATTGATAGGCCACACATACCAACACAAACACCAGGAACAGGGTCCCTGTAGCATCTGCAAACACATAGAGGACGTTAAGGTCCTTCTGCGACCTTCTTCAAACACCCTCTGAGTTTTCCACTTAATGGCCCATCAGCCTTTATTAAGTATAGAAGAATGCTCCTTCTCTGCAATCACTTTCCCCAATCTAGCAGCTTTATACACTTAACCATGTTTAGAATGGAGCACTATTAACATTAAGTGGCAGAGAAGTGTAGTCATCTCACATTCATACAGGGAAAGTGTCCAAGAATGCAGTTGGAAGTAATTGATAAATGCACCAACATGCACACACAGTTGTAGGATCTTAATCTGACCTGTATTGTCACGTCAAAATACTTCTAAAGCAACAGGATTTGATCGTTTTGTCCGTAATATTGCTTGATCAGGGGTTGAAGAAGCGGTCAAAATGTATGCAATTGTTACTTGGATGAAAATGGGAGAGGGTCATGCTTTTTCAATTTCAGTCAAGGGGAGGGTTTAGTATTTTTTCCATTTAGTCCAGGAGAGTGTCATGTAATTTGTAATCGGTTAAATGTCAGTATTTGTCAGCATTTTGGAACTTGTGAATTCAACTATGTGTAACTTTGGTGTACAACCCTGCTCTCTAGCTCTCCTTGCTGAGCACGGCTGGTGGGCATTTTGCTCATCCAACTCGGAATTCAAATTCGGAAACTAGGGCATCTTTCTAGACCACCGACTTTCCGACAATCATGATTTGACCTCGGTTTTTTTGGTTGCTGTTCCCAGTTGCCTTGAAAGCACAACAACAACAATCAGGGTGCGCCCAATTACGCAAGGAACACAGCTCGTGAAAAAACTTATCCTCACAATTTAAGTGTTTCTTTGCAGTCTCTGTCTGCTGAAGAGAGTCTAGAAAAGTTCAATGGAATTTTGGAGTGGAATGGAGAATGAGGAAATGAGGAAAAAAATTAATGGATAATTATTTATTTATTTTCACCTTTATTTAACCAGGTAGACTAGTTGAGAACAAGTTATCATTTGCAACTGCAACCTGGCCAAGATAAAGCATAGCAGTTCGACACATACAACAACAGAGTTACACATGGAATAAACAAAACATACAGTCAATAATACAGTAGAAAAAATAAAATAAAAAGTATATACAGTGAGTGCAAATGAGGTAAGGCAATAAATAGGCCGTAGTGGTGAAATAAGTACAATATTGCATTAACACTGGAGTGATAGATGTGCAGAAGATGATGTGCAAGTAGAGATACTGGGGTGCAAAAGAGCAGAAAAAGAACAATATGGGGATGCTGTAGTTGGGTGGGCTATTTACAGATGGGCTGTATATAGGTAGTGATCGGTAATCTGCTTTGACAGCTGATGCTTATAGTTAGTGAGGGAGATATGTCTCCAGCTTCAGTGACTTTTACAATTCGTTCCAGTCATTGGCAGCAGAGAACTGGAAGGAAAGACGGCCAAAGGAGGTGTTGGCTTTGGGGATGACCAGTGAAATACACCTGCTGGAGCATGTGCTACAGGTGGGTGGTCTGTGGTGACCAGTGAGCTGAGATAAGGGTGGTGCTTTATCTAGCAAAGACTTATAGAGGACCTGGACCCAGTGGGTTTGGCGACGAGAGTGAAGCGAGGGCCAGCCAACGAGAGCGTACATGTCGCAGTGGTGGGTAGTATATGGGGCATTGGTGACAAAACATATGGCCCTCGCCATGGAGAAGTTGCTAACGAATGGGGAGGACACAGTCCATGTGGATGGCTGAACTATCTGTATGCATACAAGTTGTCCTCTGTTTGAGTGATATGTTTTTCCTAGACTGCCTGTCATTTCATATAAATCATATATTTTTTACATGTATTTCACACTTAAAATTCATTGGGTAGGCATTTAGGCTATTCACTGCGGTATTATTCGTAATAATTTCTCTTTAGCTCTTGGACTCCAAAGAAAAGCTAAACTAGGCCTACAATGTAAAATAATGAAACCAAAAGAAATGGGGCGTGTTCATTACGCCAATTCTGTTGTAAGACTTTTCTTAAACAGAAGTAAACAGAACGAAACAGGAAGGGATCTACCTGAATTTTTCCAAATAGAAACTCTTGTTTTGCTCTGTTTGCTTCTGTTTGGTTATAAATGGTAAGCGGTTTCCATAATTAATACGCCCCTGGCTGTCACGATCGTCGTCAGGGTGGAAATGACCGGACCAAGGTGCAGCATGGTGAGCGTACATTTCTTTTTATTTATTAATGTTGCCAACAAAACAAAGAATAAGGAAACAACCGTGAAGCTTACTTCTGCTATACAGGCCACTAACAAAGACAACTACCTACAACTAAGGTAGCAAAACAGGCTGCCTAAGTATGATTCCCAATCAGAGACAACGATAGACAGCTGCCTCTGATTGGGAACCACACTCGGCCAAACACACAGAATTACAAAACATAGAATGCCCACCCCACATCACACCCTGACCTAACCAAATAGAGAAATAAAACAGCTCTCTAAGATCAGGGCGTGACACTGGCTGGGTATTTTAAAGGAGAGAGAGCGATGGTGTGATCAAATACACCTTATGAGTGGCCTGCTAATGTAACTTTCTGGACTTTGTAAACTGTCGAGAGTAGACCCATAATTGATCCCAATGTTTGGATAATCAGGCCTAGGCTGTATGGTATTCTCTGTGCACGGAGTGTACAAAACATTAAGAGCACCTGCTCTTTCCATTATATAGACTGCTCAAGTGAATCCAGGTGAAAGCTATGATCCCTTATTGATGTTAGTTGTTAAATCCACTTCAATCAGTGTTCGATGAAGGGGAGAGAACTGATTAAAAAAGGATTTTAAAGCCTTGAGACAATTGAGACAGGGATTGTGTATGTGTGACATTCAGAGCATGAATGGGCAAGACGAAATATCTAAGTGCCTTTGGTAGTAGGTGCCAGGCACACCCGTTTGTATCGAGAACTGTGAAGCTGCTGGGTTCTTCACTCAAGAGTTTCCCTTTGTGACAGCCCTGAAGACAAACAATGTATACGAAATGCTTCAGTCTGGTTTTAGACCCCATCATAGCACCGAGACTGCACGTGTGAAGGTGGTAAATGACATTTTAATGGCATCAGACCGAGGCTCTGCATCTGTCCTCGTTCTTCTACACCTTAGTGCTGCTTTTGATACCATCGATCACCACATTCTTTTGGAGAGTTTGGAAACCCAAATTGGTCTACATGGACAAGTTCTGGCCTGATTTAGATCTTATCTGTCAGAAAGATATCAGTTTGTCTCTGTGAATGGTTTGTCCTCTGACAAATCAACTGTAAATTTCGGTGTTCCTCAAGGTTCCGTTTTAGGACCACTATTGTTTTCACTATATATTTTACCTCTTGGGGATGTCATTCATCAACATAATGTTAACTTTCATTTCACTGGATGACACACAGTTGTACATTTCAACGAAACATGGTGAAGCCCCAAAATTGCCCTCGCAATGGATGGCTAAACTCGGACAAAACAGAGATGCTTGATCTAGGTCCCAAGAAACAAAGAGATCTTCTGTTGAATCTGACAATTATTCTTGATGGTTGTACAGTCGTCTCAAATAAAACTGTGAAGGACCTCGGCGTTACTCTGGACCCTGATCTCTCTTTTGACGAACATATCAAGACTGTGTCAAGGACAGCTTTTTTCCATCTACGTAACATTGCAGAAATCAGAAGCTTTCTGTCCAAAAATGATGCAGCAAAAATTAATCCATGCTTTTGTTACTTCTAGGTTAGACTACTGCAATGCTCTACTTTCCGGTTACCCGGATAAAGCACTAAATAAACTTCAGTTAGTGCTAAATACGGCTGCTAGAATCCTATCTAGAACCAAAAAAATGTATCATATTACTCCAGTACTAGCCTCCCTACACTGGCTTCCTGTTAAGGCAAGGGCTGATTTCAAGGTTTGACTGCTAACCTACAAAACATTACATGGGCATGCTCCTACCTATCTCTCTGATATGGTCCTGCCGTACATACCTCCACGTACGCTACGGTCAAAAGACGCAGGCCTCCTAATTGTCCCTAAAATTTCTAAGCAAACAGCTGGAGGCAGGGCCTTCTCATATAGAGCTCCATTTTTATGGAATGGTCTGCCTACCCATGTGAGAGACGCAGACTCATTCTCAACCTTTAAGTCTTTACTGAAGACTCATCTCTTCAGTGGGTCATATGATTGAGTGTAGTCTGGCCCAGGAGTCTGGCCCAGCCCTTGCTGTCTCTGCCTAGCCGGTACCCCTCTCTCCACTGGGATTCTCTACCTGTAACCCTATTACAGGGGCTGAGTCACTGGCTTACTGGTGCTCTTTCATGCCGTCCATAGGAGGAGTGCGTCACTTGAGTGGGTTGAGTCACTGACTTGAACTTCCTGTCTGGGTTGGCATCCCCCCTTGGGTTGTGCCGTGGCGGAGATTTTTATGGGCTATACTCGGCCTTGTCTCAGGATGGTAAGTTTCCTAGCCACCGTGCTTCAGCTCAAAAAAGCAAAGAAAAACGAAAACCTTTCCACCTTCTCCACCACTGTCCCGTCGATGTGGATAGGGGGGTGCTCCCTCTGTTGTTTCCTGAAGTCCACGATCATCTCCTTTGTTTTGTTGACGTTGAGTGTGAGGTTATTTTCCTGACACCACACTCCGAGGGCTCTCACCTCCTCCCTGTAGGCCGTCTCGTCACTGTTAGTAATCAAAAGGTAAGGAAGACCCAGAGTTACCTCTGCTGCAGAGGATAAGTTCATTAAAGTTACCAGCCTTAGAATTTGCAATCCAAATAAATGCTTCATAGAGTTCAGGTAACAGACACATCTCAACAACAACGGTTCAGAGGAGACTTTGTGAATCTGGCCTTCATGGTCGAATTGCTGCAAAGAAACCAGTACTAAATGACCCCAATAAGAAGAGATTTGCTTGGGCCAAAAAACACGAGCAATGGACATTAGACCAGTGGAATTCTGTCCTTTGGTCCGATGAGTCCAAATTTGAGATTTTTGGATCTCACCGCCGTGTCTTTGTGAGAGATCAGGGTAGGTGAACGGATAATCTCTGCATGTGTGGTTCCCACCGTGAAAAATGGAGGAGGTGGTGTGGGGGTGCTTTACTGGTGACGCTGTCTGTGATTTATTTAGAATTGAAGGCACACTTAACCGGCATGGCTATCACAGCATTCTGCAGCAATACGCCATCCCATCTGGTTTGCGCTTGTTGGGATTATCATTTGTATTCAACCGGACAATGACCCAACACACCTCCAGGCTGTGTAAGGTCTATTTGACCAAGAAGAAGGGACAGAGTGCTGCATCAGATGACCCGAACCCAACCCAATTGAGATGGTGTGGTTTAAGTTTTGCTAAGAGCGAAGGAAAAGCAGCCACTTTTAACATTTTTTGGTTACTACATGATTCCATATGTGTTATTCCATAGTTTTGATGTTGCCACTATTATTCTACAATGTAGAAAATAGTGATAATAAAGAAAAACCTGTGAATTAGTACGTGTCTAGACTTTTGACTGGTACTGTATGTGTATGTATTCTCCGGACTCCGACAATGCTCGTCCTAATATATAGATATTTCTTAATTCCATTCTTGTACATTTAGATGTTGCTTATTGTTGTGAATTGTTAGATACTACTGCACTGTTAGAGCTAGGAAGACAAGCATTTCGCTACACCCGTAATAACATCTGGTAAATAAGTGTACAGTATGTGACCAATAACATTTGTTTTGATTTGACCCAAAGGACATCTAGCCAACTTGACACAACTGTGGGAAGCATTGGAGTCAACATGGACTGGCATCCCTGTGGAACACTTTCAACACCTTGTAGAGTTCAAAACACGACGGTGAAACTCAATATTAGGAATACCTTTGCTATTTATGCTACGTTCTTGTGTATTACATTTTATTCCTCTTGTGTTACTATTATATATTTTTTATCTTATTTTTAAATTCTGCATCGTTGGAAGTACTCATAAGCAAGCCTTTCACTGTACCATCTACACCAGTCATCTTCGTTGTATGTCGTTGTCTTCAGCAAGAAGCATTCAAACAGGACGTTTGAGTGGTCTTGCTCTTCACTGTAATCAGAGGGCGTGCCAGCCTGTCTGGCACACCAGCCTGTCTGGCACACCAGTCTGTCTGGCACACCAGTTTGTCTTGCACACCTGTCTGTCTTGCACACCAGTCTGTCTGGCACACCAGTCTGTCTGGCACACCAGTCTGTCTTGTCTAAAAGTACAGTAGAGACTGGTTGCATCACTTTTTGTTTTTAGAAGAAGCATTAATGTGTTGAAAACACTGCACTGACACACACACTTACCCCACCAGCCAGGTGTGACATATTAAATGTAGTTTTGTCCTTAAGCTGTTCTGGTCTATTAATGTTCTCTATTATGTCATGTTTCATGTTGTGTGGACCCCAGGAAGAGTAGCTGCTGTAATCGCCACACCTAATGGGAATCCTAATAATATACAAAAAAATTAAATAGGCCTACCAAAATTCAAATTAGCCTACATCCCTCCAATTTACTGCCCTAGACAATAATTGTGTACAATAATACATTCCTCGTTGCACTATGTATTGTTGTAGCCTAGGTAGATTATTGTTATTGTCCAAAAACGTAGGCCCAATAATAAATAAGTTTTGCGTGCCGAACTGCTGCAGAGCGCAGCCTGGAGGAACTCACAGATCTGACATTTTATAATCAGTTAATTGATTTATTTTGTACTTTGACAGGTAAATATTTAAAACCCTAATATTTGGTTAATGAGTGGCCTAATATCTAGCTAATATTTAGCTTCTTCGGCTACACAACTCTAGCCACTCTCTTACAGATATTCCCATAAGCAATAGGGTATATAAGATTGCAAGCTTCTTCCCTATTCCTATTCTTGTGAAATCCCAGGAAAAGCTATAGGAAATTTGTTTGTTTTTTAGCTTTTTTATACCAATAGGCTTTTTGTGGAGAGAAGCAGACTTGCTCTTGCTAATTGCTGAATGTAAAATAGGCCTAGGCCCAATTAACTGTTGGGGAACGTTGCAGCGAGAGTGCATCACTGGCCACTGATGATAACATTGTTGCACTGATGTAGCCTATTAAATGTTTGCACAGGACAGACAATGATGAGCACAGTGAAAAAGAAGATCCAAATGAATTGACATCCATTAAAATTGGAAATCACTTGCAAACTACTTGAGCAACGAGGCAAGCAATGACAGGATGTAAAAGATGTGCAGGCTAAACAGTGTTTGTTGTTGAACTTCTCAATTTAATTTAAATACGAGTAGCCAACATTGAAGTATTATTTGCAGTTGTCACTATGACAATGAACACACCCTGTGTTGGAATGGAATGGTCTGTGTTACCACCACTACAATCCACTCTACTTAGCAAATTGGATGTAGTCTATCACAGTGCGATCCGTTTTGTCACCAAAGCCACATACACTACCCACCATTGAGACCTGTAAGCTCTCATTGGCTTGCCCTTACTACATATCCGTCGCCAAACCCACTGGCTCCAGGTCGTTTATAAGTCTTTGCTAGGTAAAGCCCCGCCTTATCTCAGCTCACTGGTCACCATAGCAACACCCACCTGTAGCACACGCTCCAGCAGGTTTATTTCACTGGTCACCCCCAAAGCTGCTGCCAATGACTGGAACGAATTGCAAAAGTCACTGAAGCTGGAGACATATCTCCCTCACTAACTATAAGCATCAGCTGTCAGAGCAGATTACCGATCACTACCTGTACACAGCCCATCTGTAAATAGCCCACCCAACTACCTCATCCCCATATTGTTCTTTTTCTGCTCTTTTGCACCCCAGTATCTCTACTTGCACATCATCTTCTGCACATCTATCACTCCAGTGTTAATGCTATATTGTAATTATTTCACCACTATGGCCTATATATTGCCTTACCTCCCTAATCTTACTACATTTGCACACACCGTTTATAGATGTTTCTATTGTGTTACTGACTGTACATTTGTTATCCCATGAGTAACTCTGTGTTGTTTTTGTCGCACTGCTTTGCTTTATCTTGGACAGGTCGCAGTTGTAAATGAGAACTTGTTCTCAACTGGCCTACCGGGTTAAATAAAGGTGAAAAAAAAAAATATTATTAATAGGCCTACAGCGTGCAGTAGGATGCTTTGATCAGTTGATTGACAGGTGTAGGCTACTGTAGAACAATAAACTTTCCCCTAGTGTGGATGCTCACCAATGTTTAATAGTTATGTTTAATTTATCTTTATAGTTGTTGACCTTGGTGTGCACGGCCCTTGACACTTAAATTGGCAAATGCCGCTCTCTAGCGGATAACATGACTATGGCATGAATACAGCAGTGGTTCTCAACCACGGGTTGATTTGATAGAAATCAAGACTGCAACATTGATAGCCTACTACAAAAGGGGTTTAATATTCCCTGATATTTTGTTTCAATCATCATTTTGGAGGGGGAGGATTACATGTTTTTTTTTTCAAACAATCTGGGAGGATATATTTTTGTAAGGGGGAGGGCCCTTCATTATAATTTCAAGGAGGTCAGATTACCTCCAGGTATAACTCAATATAAATAACGTTCACTCCCTTAGGGTATCAGCTGGTCCAAATTAGGCTACATGAAAAGTGGAATACTGTTAATGTATGTTAGTGTGGGTTATCAGTGAATCTATAGAAATCACGAAGTTGTTGCACCGCAGGAATTTTCTCAGCAATAAATTAGATATAAAATTAAGATCCTAAATCTGTACAGTATACAAGTCATATTTAAAGGTGATCAAAAACACGGGTAACACTCACGCATGCATGCACACATCTACACACATGTACAGTTGAAGTCGGAAGTTTACATACAGGTTGGAGTCATTAAAACTTGTTTTTCAACCACTCCACAAATTTCTTGTTAATAACAAACTATAGTTTTGGCAAGACATCTACTTTGTGCATGACACAAGTAATTTTTCCAACAATTGTTTACAGACAGATTAATTTCACTTATAATTCACTGTATCACAATTCCAATGGGTCAGAAGTTTACATACAATAAGTTCACTGTGCCGTTAAACAGCTTGGAAAATTCCAGAAAATTATGTCATGGCTTTAGAAGCTTCTGATAGGATAATTGACATAATTTGAGTCGATTGGAGGTGTATCTGTGGATGTATTTCAAGGCCTACCTTCAAACTCAGTGCCTCTTTGCTTGACATCATGGGAAAATCATAAGAAATCAGCCAAGACCTCAGAAAAAAATTGTAGACCTCCACAAGTCGGGTTCCTCCTTGGGAACAATTTCCAAACGCCGGAAGGTACCACGTTCATCTGTACAAACAATAGTACGCTAGTATAAACACCATGGGACCACACAGTCGTCATACTGCTCAGGAAGGAGACGTGTTCCGTCTCCTAGAGATGAGCGTACTTTGGTGCGAAAAGTGCAAATCAATCCCAGAACAACAACAAAGGACCTTGGGAAGATGCTGGGAGGAAACAGGTACAAAAGTATATATATTCACAGTAAAATGAGTCCCATATCGACATAACCTGAAAGGCCGCTCAGCAAGGAAGAAGCCACTGCTGCAAAACCGCCATAAAAAAGCCAGACTACGGTTTGCAACTGCACATGGGGACAAAGATCATACTTTTTGAAGAAATGTCCTCTGGTCTGATGAAACACAAATATAACTGTTTGGCCATAATGACCATCATTATGTTTGTAGGAAAAAGAGGGAGGCTTGCAAGCCGAAGAACACCATTCCAACCGTGAAGCACGGGGGTGTCAGCATTATGTTGTGGGGGTGCTCAGCTGTGCACTTCACAAAATAGATGGCATCATGAGGAAAAGGAAGGAAAATTATGTGGATATATTGAAGCAACATCTCAAGACAGCAGTCAGGAAGTTAAAGCTTGGTCGCAAATGTGTCATCCGAATTGACAATGACCCCAAGCATACTTCCAAAGTTGTGGCAAAATTGCTCAAGGACAACCAAGTCAAGGTATTGGAGTGACCATCACAATTCCCTGACCTCAACCCTATAGAAAATGTGTGGGCAGAACAGAAAAGCGTGTGTGAGCAAGGAGGTCTACAAACCTGACTCAGTTACACCAGCTCTGTCAGGAGGAATGGGACAAAATTCACCCAACTTATTGTGGGAAGCTTGTGGAAGGCTAACCGAAACGTTTGACCCAAGTTAAACAATTTAAAGGTAATGCTACCAAATACTAATTCCGTGTATGTAAACTTTTGACCCACTGGGAAAGTGATGAAAGAAATCAAAACTGAAATAAACTATTCTTTCTGCTATTATTCTGACATTTCACATTCTTAAAATAAAGTGGTGATCCTAACTGACCTAAGACAGGGAATTTTTACTAGGATTAAATGTCAAGAATTGTGAAAAACTGAGTTTAAATGTTTTTGGCTAAGGTATGTAAACTTCCAACTTCAACTGTTCCTACGCATACACAGTGTACAGTGGGGCAAAGAAAATCTGTGGTTTAAATCATGAATATAGTGAAATATATCTATGGTTTGGTAATCAAATCAAATTGTATTTGTCATATGCTCTGAACACATGTTTACTTAAAAGCCCTAAACCAACAATGCAGTTCAAGGAGTTACGAAAATATTTACTAAATTAACTAAAGTAAAAAATAATAAAAAGTAACATCATAAAATAACAATCACGAGGCTACATACAGTACCAAGACAATGTGCGGGGGTATAGGTTAGTCGAGGTAATTTGTACATGTAGGTATGGGTAAAGGGACTATGCATAGATAATATACAGTGCATTGCAGCAGTGAAAAAACTAATGGAGGGAGGGGTGTCAATGTAAATATAGTCTGGCTGGCCATTTGATTAATTGTTCAGCAGTCTTTTGGCTTGGGGGAAGAAGCTGCTAATAAGGAGCCTTTTGGTCCTAGACTTGGCACTCCAGTACCGCTTGCCGTGCGGTATTAGAGAGAACAGTCTATGACTTGGGTGACTGGAGTCTTTACACAATGTTTTGGAACTTCCTCTGACACCGCCTACTATATAGGTCCTGGATGGTAGGAAGCTTGGCCCCAGTGATTTACTTGGCCGTACGCACTACCCTCTGTAGTGACTTATGGTCAGATGCTGAGCAGTTGTTATACCAGGCGGAATTTCTACCGGTCAGGATGCTCTTGATGGTGCAACTATAGAACCTTTTGAAGATCTGTGGACCCATGGCAAATCTTTTCAGACTCCTGAGGGGGGAAAGGTGTTGTCGTGCCCTCTTCACAACTGTCTTGGTGTGTTTGGACCGTGATAGTTTGTTGGTGACGTGGACACCATGGAACTTCAAACTCTTGACCCACTCCACTACAGCCCCGTCGATGTTAATCGGGGCCTGTTCGGCCCACCTTTTCCTATAGGTCACGATCATCTCCTTTGTCTTTCTCACATTGAAGGAGAGGTTGTTGTCCTGGCACTACACTGCCAGGTCTCTAACCTCCTCTCTATAGGCTGTCTCCTCGTTGTCGGTGATCACACTTACCACTGTTGTCATCAGCAAACTTAATGATGGTTTTGGAGTCATGTTTGGCCACTCAGTCATGGGTGAACAGGGGACTAAGCACACACCCCTGAGGGGCCCCATTGTTGAGGATCAGCTTGGCAGATGTGTTGTTGCCTACCCTTACCACCTGAGGGCGGCCTGTCAGGAAGTCCAGAATCCAGTTGCAGAGGCAGGTGTTTAGTCCCAGGATCCTTAGCTTAGTGATAAGCTTATTGGGGAATATGGTGTTGACCGCTAAACTGTAGTCAATGAACAGCATTCTCACATAGGTATTCCTTTTGTCCAGGTGGGAAGGGCAGTGTGGAGTGCGATTGAGATTGGGTCATCTATGGATCTGTTGGGGCGGTATGCGAATTGGAGTGGGTCTAGGGTTTCCGGGATGATGGTGTTAATGTGAGCCATGACCAGCTCTTCAAAGTACTTCATTGCCACAGATGTCAGTGCTATGGGGCAGTAATCATTTAGGCAGGTTACCGTTGCATCCTTGGGCACAGGGACTATGGTGGTCTGCTTGAAACATGTAGGTTTACAGACTCGGTCAGGGAGAGGTTGAACATTTCAGTGAAGACACTTGCAGTTGGTCCGCATTGCTTTGAGTTCACGTCCTGGTAATCCATATGGGCCCTCGGCTTTGTGAATGTTGACTTGTTTAAAGGTTTTGCTCACATCGCCTACGGAGAGTGATCACACAGTCATCTGGAACAGCTGGTGCTCTCATGCATGCTTCAGTGTTGCTTGTCTCGAAGCGAGCATTAAAGGCATTTAGCTAGTCTGGTAGGCTCGCATCACTGGGCAGCTCGCGGCTGGGTTTCCCTTTGTAGTCCGTAATAGTTGTCAAGCCCTGCCACATCCGATGAGCTTCACAGCTGGTGTGGTAGGATTCAATATTAAACCTGTATTGACGCTTTGCCTGTTTGATGGTTTGTCTGAGGGCGTAGCCGACTTTCCTATAAGCTTCCGGATTAGTGTCTCACTCTTTGAAAGTGGCAGCTCTAGCCTTTAGCTCTATGCGGATGTTGCCTGTTATCCATGACTTCTGGTTGGGATATGTACGTAAGTCACTGTGGGGACGAAGTCATCGATGCACTTATTGATTAATGCGGAAACTGAGGTCGCAAACTCCTTAATGCCATTTAATGAATCCCAGAACATATTCCAGTCTGTGCAAGCAAAACAGTCCTGTGGCGTAGCATCCACTTCATCTGACCACTTCCGTATTGAGTGAATCACTGGTACTTCCTGCTTTAGTTTTTGCTTGTCAGCAAGAATCAGGAGGATATAATTATTGTCAGATTTGCAAACTGGAGGGCGAGGGAGGGCTTTGTATGTGTCTCTGTGTGTGGAGTAAAGGTGGTCTAGAGATTTTTTCCCTCTGGTTACACATGTGACATGCTGGTAGAAATGAGGTCAAATGGATTTAAGTTTACCTGCATTAAAGTCCACGGCCACTAGGAGCACCGCTTCTGGATGAGCATTATCTTGTTTGCTTATTGCTCTATACAGCTCGTTGAGTGCAGTCTTAGTGCCAGCATCAGTTTGTGGTGGTAAATAGACTGCAACGAATAATATAGATGAGAACTCTCTTGATAGATAGCGTGGCCTGAAACTTATCATGAGGTACTCTACCTCAGGCGAGCAATACCTCATGACTTCTTTAATATTAGACATCGCGCATCAGCTGTTTTTGACCAGTGGACACACACCCCGCCCCTCGTCCTACCAGATGTAGCTTCTCTGTCCTGCCGCTGCACAGTAAATCTAGCCACCACTATATTATCTGTGTCGTCGTCCAGCCACGACTCGGTGAAACATAAAATATTAACGTTTTTAATGTCCCGTTGGTAGGATAATCTTAAAACTTCTTGACGCTACCCATCCCTTAAGCGGGATAATTGTCATCAGCAACCGCTGAATAGCATAACGCCTCAGTCAAATAATATTACTAAAAATATTCATATTCATGAAATCACAAGTGCAATATTGCAAAACACAGCTTAGCCTTTTGTTAATCCACCTGTCATCTCAGATTTTGAAATGATGCTTTACAGCGAAAGCAATCCAAGCGTTTGTGTAAGTTTATTGATCGCATGACAAAACAATAAGTACACTTAGCATCAGGTAGCTTGGTCACGAAAATCAGAAAAGCAATCAAATTAATCGTTTACCTTACATGATCTTCGGATGTTTTCACTCACGAGACTCCCAGTTACACAACAAATGTTCCTTTTGTTCCATAAAGATTATTTTTATATCCAAAATACCTCCGTTTGTTTGGCACAATATGTTCAGAAATCCGCAAGAAAGAGCGGTCACGACAATGCAGACAAATTCCAAAAACTATCCGTAATGTCCACAGAAACATGTCAAATGTTTTTTATAATCAATCCTCAGGTTGTTTTTAAAATATATAATCGATAATATATCAATCGCAAATGTCTTTCACAGTAGCAGAGGGAAAAACAATAGCTGTCCAAATTCTGTTGCGCAAGCAAAACTCATGTGACCACTTGACGCGATGTTATCGTTCTGGCTCATTATTCAAAATAAAAGCATGAAACTATGTCTGAAGACTTTTGACACCTTGAGGAAGCGATAGGAAAGGGAATCTGGTTGATATCCCTTTAAATGTAGCAATGGGAGGCTATGGAACATGGAGTTTTCAAAATAGAAGCCACTTCCTGGTTTGATTTTTCAATATCAGTTCTGTTATACTCACATACAATATTTTGACAATTTTGGAAACTTTCGAGTGTTTTCTATCCTAATCTGTCAATTATATGCATATTCTAGCATCTGGTCCTGAGAAATAGGCCGTTTACTTTCGGAACATTATTTTTGCAAATATAAAAATAGTGCCCCCTAGCTTCAAGAGGTTCATCGTAGATCATTCATTTTATTTTCCAATGCTTGCACGTTGGCCAATAGAACGGATGGTAGTGGAGGTTTACTCACTCACCTAAGAATTCTCAGAAGGCAGCCCGACCTCCGCCCCCTTTTACTCCGTCTTTACGGATTCGGACTTGTTCTCGAGAAAGCAGTATACCATTCGCGTCGGACTCATTAAAGAAAAAATCTTTGTCCAGTTCGAGGTGAGTAATCACTGTTCTGATGTCCAGAAGCTCTTTTCCATCATAAGAAACAGTAGCAGCAACATTATGAACAAAATAAGTCAAAAAATAAGTTACAAAGAACGTGAAAAAAAGAACAAAATAGCACAGTTGGTTAGGAGCCCGTAAAACGGCAGCCATCCCCTCCGGGGCCATTATTTGTGTTGTTGAGTTGTAAATAGTCTGATACATGTACTAATTACGTCACCATTGAGTTGTTATTATCTTGCAAATTGTGAAAAGCCAATTAGGGAGGTTGCAACACATGCATTTTTCCTCAGTGAGCAGTGAACTGAAAGCAATAGCAAAGAGATAAACGTCAAGCTGTTGATCAATGCTGTGAAAAACATGTGCTTAGCCCTATACTAGTGATGTAAGACTGCAACCTCTGCCAGGAGGTTTAAATCTTTATGGCACATGAGGTAGTGGATTTTCCCTATAACACATATGGCTTTCTGGTTCGAGCTCTGTCTGTTCCTCCACAATTACTATACTTTTACTAATATGCCACAGCAGCATCTCTAAATAGTCCTCCCCTATTTTCCTGGGGCTGAACATACAATTAGCTAATTTCAATAGTTCTCTTCAACAGATTCAGTAGGTCTCCAATAATACAGTCAGTTCTGTCTCTGAGTCTCTATCACCACAGCGTTCTGTCTGGTAGATTGTCAGTGTGAGAGACCAATCTTACAGAAACAGATCATGTCTAAGCATGTCGTACATGTGTTCTGAGCTGTGACGGGCTGACCTCTGTGTGACTCTTAGTATGTGACAGCATTGTGGCAGTGTTTACTCTGGGACTGGTACTGAAGTGCTAATAACTGATCACAGGATCAGAGTGTTGTGAAGTCACCATGCAGAGTGGGTTTCCTATGACAAGACTAGGTGGAGCTGATGACTGCTCCAAAGGACACTATAGACTGGTGTAGGCCAACACTTATACTCTCATTCACACCCCCTTTAAGACAAATATAGCTTGTGGGTGGTGGTAGAGAAAAGTAGTTTAGTTCTCTTTTTCTCATGATAATCCCAGCTCATTGGCAGAGTGAACATATTATCAATCTCTCAACCAGCAGCTGTGTGTGTGTGTGTGTGTGTGTGTGTGTGTGTGTGTGTGTGTGTGTGTGTGTGTGTGTGTGTGTGTGTGTGTGTGTGTGTGTGTGTGTGTGTGTGTGTGTGTGTGTGTGTGTGTGTGTGTGTGTTGACGCTGATGTGACACATACAGTGTTTGGTAATGTGTTGTATGTATGCAGCGTTGCAGTTAACTAGACAGATGTGTGGTTGGGTTCATGGTAGATACCAGGGCCTGATTTGCATGATGCTCGGCCTTGTTGTCATCAAATACAACGTGATCCTGCTCACAGCAAACTGTAAGAAAGGAATCAGGACAAGGTTGTGAGTGGTGTGATTAAAGCCCAAATTCAGTCAAACCTGCTAAGTGTGTTTCAGGGAAAAGAGAGAGAAAGAAACAACTTTATTCCAGTGCAGCGTGAAACTATGCTACAATTAATTTGCAGTTTCATGAATAATGCTCAATGACCATTCAAATGCATTTTTAAAAGGCTAAAGCTATAATTTGTATAGGCAATATGGTTATCTTCTACTAATTAAAATAGCAGGCCATCACTACATATTTCCTGTCAAGTATACAGTACTGGTTTCTATTGCGTTTTACTGCCTCACACATGGCTAGGTAGAGATATTAAAAATAAAGGTCTGACAAAATAATTAGGAACAAAAGACTTCTCTTATTCTGGCCCCATTAATTAATAGAAAATATATATCTTCTCATAAAGATGGATGGAGGGAGAAATGAAGAAAGGAAGGGAAGGAGAGAGAAGTAAAAAGAGTGTGAAAATTGCATCTTGTGTGTGTGTGTGTGTGTGTGTGTTTGCGCATGCTCATGTTAATTAATGCTCATTTAGGCATTAATGTCATGGCTGGAGAGAGCGATGGTTTGTTCCTTATTACCAGAGAAGAGATAATGACCCTATAAAGCCCAGCGCTGTATGTTCTCTTCTCACGAATGGCTACATCCCCATCAACGCCACGCCTCATAGAGCCACAGCAAAATAAGAACAATGGATAAAGGAATTAAAACTGAAGATGTCCAGACAATTAGACATGCATATTTTACGCTCCTCAGTCTTTTAGAGCTGGGCATTAAATATCCCAGTTTGTAAATGGATGGATGTGATGCATGACATTGATGTTGACACTTTGTAGTGTGATCAGAAGGCACTGAGGTCAGTAGAGATGGCCGTGTTGGAACTAATCATGTTGATGATTTGATCTGACTTATAGATAAGCTACAGCACACAACCTGCTAGTCTTGTACAGTTTATTTTTGCCATTGAGAATAAATTATATTTTACAATGACACGGTTACACAGTGAATAGGTACCACTTTGCTTTGCAGACATGTTCAAGCTCGTACTATAGCTAGTATTTAATAGAAACTAACATTCAACTGCAGGCCTTATGTAGTGACATATTGTGTGGTAGGGAACATTTTCCAGGGTAAAACATACGTATAGATTTGGAGTTTTCAGACGTAATACGGAGAGTCTTGAAGGAAAATCAATATGTGTGAACTTTGCAGAGCAAAATGTCTGACGATCAATAAGAAGCTGTTTACTGAATTCCCCTCCTATGATTAGTGGGTAGCATGGGAGCTCTCATCTAACACATACTACATAATTATCTCTCTGGGTCTGTATTGTATGATCTCCTAGAAGTATGTTTTGCAGAGTTATTCATTGGTATGAAATGGAACTGTTTCTTACAGGAGCTCCTAATCTCTCCCCCTCCCCTCCCCACTCTCTTCTCTCCTGCTGATGACGGTTTTCTGAAGGTGACCTTAACTCAGTCAGTTAGACGTGCTCCACCCTCCTCCCCTTTTCTCCCCCCTTCTTCTGGGAAAGCAGAAAACCCTACAAACAGAAAAGCGCAGGAAGCAGCAGAAAAGGTGTGGAATGTGAGGAGTGTGAAGGCCTGCTGATGATATGCAAAAGGAGGCGTGACTGTTTACACATCGCTAATTCCCAGCCATCACTCACCGCAGTCCCTGAAGAGAGGGAGACTCATCAGACATGAGAGAGGAGAGGAGTGAGGAAGGGAGAGAGTGAAAAGCAGAGAGAAGCAGAGAGAATCAAGGAAAGAGAAAGGGGTAGATGAAGATGTAGTGTAATATTTGATACATACACTGCATTCGGAAAATATTCAGACCCCTTTGTCCACAATTTGTTACATTGCAGCCTTATTCTAAAATTGATTAAATAAAACAATGTCCTCATCAATCAACCCCATAAGGACAAAAAGAAAACAAGTTTTTATCAATTTTAGCAAATTTAGCTAAATGCTTGTGTTCCGAGCTCCAACACTGCAGTAATATCTAACAATTCACAACAATATGTCAAATCTAAAAGTACATGAATGGCATTAAGAAAGATATACAGTGAGGGAAAAAAGTATTTAATCAGCCACCAATTGTGCAAGTTCTCCCACTTAAAAAGATGAGAGAGGCCTGTAATTTTCATCATAGGTACACTTCAACTATGACAGACAAAATGAGAAAAAAAATCCAGAAAATCACATTGTAGGATTTTTAATGAATTTATTTGCAAATTATGGTGGAAAATAAGTATTTGGTCACCTACAAACAAGCAAGGTTTCTGGCTCTCACAGACCTGTAAACTTCTTCTGAGGTTCCTCTGTCTTCCACTCGTTACCTGTATTTAATGGCACCTGTTTGAACTTGTTATCAGTATAAAAGACACCTGTCCACAACCTCAAACAGTCACACTCCAAACTCCACTATGGCCAAGACCAAAGAGCTGTCAAAGGACACCAGAAACAAAATGGAAGACCTGCACCAGGCTGGGAAGACTGAATCTGCAATAGGTAAGCAGCTTGGTTTGAAGAAATCAACTGTGGGAGCAATTATTAGGAAATGGAAGACATACAAGACCACTGATAATCTCCCTCGATCTGGGGCTCCACGCAAGATCTCACCCCGTGGGGTCAAAATGATCACAAGAATGGTGAGCAAAAATAAAAGTAAGTAAAAACCTCCTTCCATCAGGGCATTGAAGATGAAACGTGGCTGGGTCTTTCAGCATGACAATGATCCCAAACACACGAAGGAGTGGCTTCGTAAGAAGCATTTCAAGGTCCTGGAATGGCCTAGCCAGTCTCCAGATCTCAAACCCAATAGAAAAATCTTTGGAGGGATTTGAAAGTCCGTGTTGGCCAGCAACAGCCCCAAAACATCACCGCTCTAGAGGAGATCTTTATGGAGGAATGGGCCAAAATACCAGCAACAGTGTGTGAAAACCTTGTGAAGACTTACAGAAAACCTTTGACCTCTGTCATTGCCAACAAAGGATATATAACAAAGTATTGAGATAAATACTTATTTTCCATCATAATTTGCAAATAAATTCATTAAAAATCCTACAATGTGATTTTCTGGATTTGTTTTCTCATTTTGTCATAGTTGAAGTGTACCTATGATGAAAATTACAGGCCTCTCCCATCTTTTTAAGTGGGAGAACTTGCACAATTGGTTGCTGACTAAATACTTTTTGCCCACTGTAAATATTAGGGTGAGCAAAGTCCGGGAATATATATACAGTGCATTCAGAAAATATTCAGACCACTTCACTTTTTCCCCATTTTGTTACATTACAACCTTATTCTAAAATGGATTAATACATGTTTTCCTCATCAATCTACACACAATATCCCATAATAAAAAGTGAAAATAAGTTTTTAGACTGTCTTTGCAAATGTATAAAAAATATAAAACAGAAATACCTTATTTACATAAGTATTCAGACCCTTTGCTATGAGACTCGAAATTGAGCTCAGGTGCATCCTGTTTCCACTGATCATCTTTGAGATGTTTCTACAACTTGGAGTCCACCAGTGGAAAATTAAATTGATTGAACATGATTTGGAAAAGCACAAACCTGTCTATATGTGATTGTCCACTGGGATTCTCTGCCTCTAACCCTATTACAGGGGCTGAGTCACTGGCTTACTGGTGCTCTTTCATGTCGTCCCTAGGAGGCGTGCGTCACTTGAGTGGGTTGAGTCACTGACGTGATATCCCTATCCGGGTTGGCGCCCCCCCTTCGGGTTGTGCCGTGGGGGAGATCTTTGTGGGGTATACTCGGCCTTATCTTAGGATGGTAAGTTGGTGGTTGAAGATATCCCTCTAGTGGTGTGGGGGCGGTGCTTTGTAAGGTGGGTGGGGTTATATCCTGCCTGTTTTGCCCTGTCCGGGGGTATCATCGGATGGGGCCATAGTGTCTCCTGACTCCTCCTGTCTCAGCCTCCAGTATTTATGCTGCAGTAGTTTATGTGTCGGGGGGCTAGGGTCAGTTTGTTATATCTGGAGAACTTCTCCTGTCTTATCTGGTGTCCTATGGGAATTTAAGTATGCTCTCTCTAATTCTCTTTCTCGTTCTCTCATTTTCTCTCTTTCTTTCTCTCTTTCTCTCATTCTTTCTCTCTCTCTCGGAGGACCTGAGCCCTAGGACCATGCCTCATGACAATCTGTCCTGATGACTCCTTGCTGTCCCCAGTCCACCTGACCATGCTGCTGATCAAGTTTCAACTGTTCTGCCTGCGGCTATGGAACCCTCACCTGTTCTCCGGACGTGCTACCTGTCCCAGACCTGCTGCTTTCAACTCTCTAGAGACAGCAGGAGCGGTAGAGATACTCTGAATGATCGGCTATGAAAAGCCAACCAACATTTACTCCTGAGGTGCTGACTTGTTGCACCCTCGACAACCACTGTGATTATTTTTATTTGACCCTGCTGGTCATCTATGAACCTTTGAACATCTTGGCCATGTTCTGTTATAATCTCCACCCGGCACAGCCAGAAGAGGACTGGACACCCCTCATAGCCTGGTTCCTCTCTAGGTTTCTTCCTAGATTCTGGCCTTTCTAAGGAGTTTTTCCTTGCAACCGTGCTTCTACACCTACATTACTTGCTGTTTGGGGTTTTAGGCTGGGTTTCTGTACAGCACTTTGTGACATCAGCTGATGTAAGAAGGGCTTTCTAAATACATTTGATTGATTGATATATAAGGTCCCACAGTTGACAGTGCATGTCAGACCAAAAATCAAGCCTGGAGGTCGAAGGAATTAGCCGTAGAGCTCCGAGACAGGATTGTGTCGAGGCACAGATCTGGGGAAGGGTACCAAAATATTTCTGCAGCATTGAAGGTCCCCAAGAACACTTTGGCCTCCATCATTCTTAAATGGGAGAAGTTTGGAACCACCAAGACTTCCTAGAGCTGGCCGCCCGGCCAAACTGAGCAATCGAGGGAGAAGTGCCTGTGTCAGGTTGGTGACCAAGTACCCGATGGTCACCCTGACAGAGCTCCAGAGTTCCTCTGTGGAGATGGGAGAACCTTCCAGAAGGACAACCATCTCTGCAGAACTCTACCAATCAGGCCTTTATGGTAGAGTGGTCAGATTGAAGTCACTCCTCAGTAAAAGACATGACAGCCCACTTGGGGTTTGCCAAATGGAAAGTTACGGATTCTCAGACCATGAGAAACAAGATTCTTTGGTCTGATGAAACCAAGATTGAACTCTTTGGCCTGAATGCCAAGCGTCACGTCTGGAGGAAACCAGGCATCCCTCATCACTTGTCCAAAACCATCCTTATTGTGAAGCATGGTGGTGGCAGCATCATGCTGTGGGTATGTTTTTCAGCAGCAGGGACTGGGAGACGAGTCAAATCAAATCAAATTTTATTTGTCGCATACACATGGTTAGCAGATGTTTATGCGAGTGTAGCGAAATGCTTGTGCTTCTTGTTCCGACAATGCAGTAATAACCAACAAGTAATCTAACTAACAATTCCTAAACTACTGTCTTATACACAGTGTAAGGGGATAAAGAATATGTACATAAGGATATATGAATGAGTGATGGTACAGAGCAGCATAGGCAAGATACAGTAGATGGTATCGAGTACAGTATATACATATGAGATGAGTATGTAAACAAAGTGGCATAGTTAAAGTGGCTAGTGATACATGTATTACATAAGGATGCAGTCGATGATATAGAGTACAAGTATATATGTATGCATATGAGATGAATAATGTAGGGTAAGTAACATTATATAAGGTAGCATTGTTTAAAGTGGCTAGTGATATATTTACATCATTTCCCATCAATTCCCATTATTAAAGTGGCTGGAGTTGAGTCAGTGTCAGTGTGTTGGCAGCAGCCACTCAATGTTAGTGGTGGCTGTTTAACAGTCTGATGGCCTTGAGATAGAAGCTGTTTTTCAGTCTCTCGGTCCCAGCTTTGATGCACCTGTACTGACCTCGCCTTCTGGATGATAGCGGGGTGAACAGGCAGTGGCTTGGGTGGTTGATGTCCTTGATGATCTTTATGGCCTTCCTGTAACATCGGGTGGTGTAGGTGTCCTGGAGGGCAGGTAGTTTGCCCCCGGTGATGCGTTGTGCAGACCTCACTACCCTCTGGAGAGCCTTACGGTTGAGGGCGGAGCAGTTGCCGTACCAGGCGGTGATACAGCCTGCCAGGATGCTCTCGATTGTGCATCTGTAGAAGTTTGTGAGTGCTTTTGGTGACAAGCCGAATTTCTTCAGCCTCCTGAGGTTGAAGAGGCACTGCTGCGCCTTCTTCACGATGCTGTCTGTGTGAGTGGACCAATTCAGTTTGTCTGTGATGTGTATACTGAGGAACTTAAAACTTGCTACTCTCTCCACTACTGTTCCATCGATGTGGATAGGAGGGTGTTCCCTCTGCTGTTTCCTTAGGTCCACAATCATCTCCTTAGTTTTGTTGACGTTGAGTGTGAGGTTATTTTCCTGACACCAAACTCCGAAGGCCCTCACCTCCTCCCTGTAGGCCGTCTCGTCGTTGTTGGTAATCAAGCCTACCACTGTTGTGTCGTCCGCAAACTTGATGATTGAGTTGGAGGCGTGCGTGGCCACGCAGTCGTGGGTGAACAGGGAGTACAGGAGAGGGCTCAGAACGCACCCTTGTGGGGCCCCAGTGTTGAGGATCAGCGGGGAGGAGATGTTGTTACAAACCCTCACCACCTGGGGGCGGCCCGTCAGGAAGTCCAGTACCCAGTTGCACAGGGCGGGGTCGAGACCCAGGGTCTCAAGCTTGATGACGAGCTTGGAGGGTACTATGGTGTTGAATGCCGAGCTGTAGTCGATGAACAGCATTCTCACATAGGTATTCCTCTTGTCCAGATGGGTTAGTGCAGTGTGCAGTGTGGTTGAGATTGCATCGTCTGTGGACCTATTTGGGCGGTAAGCAAATTGGAGTGGGTCTAGGGTGTCAGTTAGGGTGGAGGTGATATGGTCCTTGACTAGTCTCTCAAAGCATTTCATGATGACGGAAGTGAGTGCTACGGGGTGGTAGTCGTTTAGCTCAGTTACCTTAGCTTTCTTGGGAACAGGATCAATGGTGGCCCTCTTGAAGCATGTGGGAACAGCAGACTGGTATAAGGATTGATTGAATATGTCCGTAAACACACCAGCCAGCTGGTCTGCACATGCTCTGAGGGCTCGGCTGGGGATGCCGTCTAGGCCTGCAGCCTTGCGAGGGTTAACACGTTTAAATGTTTTACTCACCTCGGCTGCAGTGAAGGAGAGACCGCATGTTTCCGCTGCAGGCCGTGTCAGTGGCACTGTATTGTCCTCAAAGCGGGCAAAAAAGTTATTTAGTCTGCCTGGGAGCAAGACATCCTGGTCCGTGACTGGGCTGGATTTCTTCCTGTAGTCCGTGATTGACTGTAGACCCTGCCACATGCCTCTTGTGTCTGAGCCGTTGAATTGAGATTCTACTTTGTCTCTGTACTGATGCTTAGCTTGTTTGATAGCCTTACGGAGGGAATAGCTGCACTGTTTGTATTCAGTCATGTTACCAGACACCTTGCCCTGATTGAAAGCAGTGGTTTGCGCTTTCAGTTTCACGCGAATGCTGCCATCAATCCACGGTTTCGGGTTAGGGAATGTTTTAATCGTTGCTATGGGAACGACATCTTCAACGCACTTTCTAATGAACTCGCACACAGAATCAGCGTATTCGTCAATGTTGTTATCTGACGCAATACAAAACATGTCCCAGTCCACGTGATGGAAGCAGTCTTGGAGTGTGGAGTCAGCTTGGTCGGACCAGCGTTGGACAGACCTCAGCGTGGGAGCTTCTTTTTTAAGTTTTTGTCTGTAGGCAGGTATCAGCAAAATGGAGTCGTGGTCAGCTTTTCCGAAAGGGGGCGGGGCAGGGCCTTATATGCGTCGCAGAAGTTAGAGTAACAGTGATCCAAGGTTTTTCCACCCCTGGTGGCGCAATCGATATGCTGATACATTTTAGGGAGTCTTGTTTTCAGATTAGCCTTGTTAAAATCCCCAGCTACAATGAATGCAGCCTCAGGATGTATGGATTCCAGTTTGCAAAGAGTTAAATAAAGTTCGTTCAGAGCCATCGATGTGTCTGCTTGGGGGGGATATATACGGCTGTGATTATAATCGAAGAGAATTCTCTTGGTAGATAATGCGGTCAGAATCGAGGGAAAGATGAATGGAACAAAGTACTGAGAGATCCTTGATGAAAACCTGCTTCAAAGCAAAAACCTGCTCCGGATCTCAGACTGTTGAAGGTTCACCTTCCAACTGGACAACGACCCTAAGCACATAGCCAAGATAACATAGGAGTGGCTTTGGGACAAGTCTCTGAATGTCCTTGAGTGGCCCAGCCGGAACCTGGACTTGAACCCGATCGAACATCTCTGGATAGGCCTGTAAATAGCTGTGCAGTGACACTCCCATCCAACCTGACAGAGCTTGAGAGGATCTGCAGAGAAGAATGGGAGAAACACCCCAAATACAGGTTTGCCAAATTTATAGCGTCATACCCCAGAAGACTCAAGGCTGTAATCACTGCCAAAGGTGCTTCAACAAAGATCTCAGTAAAGTGGTCTGAATACTTATGTAAATGTGATATCAGTTTTTTATTTTTAATACATTTACACAAAGAAAACTGCTTTTGCTTTGTCATTGTGAGGTATTGTTTGTAGACTGATGAGGGGAAAAAAAACGATTTAATCCATTTTAGAATCAGGCTGTGATGTAACAATGTGGAAAAAGTCTAGGTGACTGAATTCTTTCCGAATGCCCTGTATATTACATTTACCTCACATGTGACTCATAATGAGACTAAATAGTTAGTCTATTAAAGGAATTATCTGACTCCATAAGATAAATAGAAATATGCAAGAAGACTATGGTTGAGTTACAGTAATAAGCAATCAAGAAATGTCTGAGAATGTAATTCTAAATACTAAGTGTATTTAATTACTTTGTAATATTAATTGATTTGCACACAAGGCATAAAGCTGAAGTTTACAAGGAAATACTAACATTAACAAAGCATTATTCTAGGTATTTAGATCCTAAGGTTAACTTACAAGACAAAGCATGAACAAAGACATGCCTACTAGGCCAGAGGCCTAGGAAATTAGAATTGATCATACAACCTTCCTCTATCGACTGGATACAGGATAAGAATGAGAACACAGGTATTTAGTTCCATTTATAACATCTGAAGGTTTAACCACCTTAACCCAAAACCAACAACCATTGACCAATCAAACAATACCGAGTATACCAAGACCACCAAGGCCCAATCTCCACAGGGTAACATAGCATCTAAGGGCTCTTGTGTGGGATGAGAACAATGTAAATAAGACAGAATTCCATAAATCCTCTTTGCATGGAGTAATTTAGAGTTCAACCTGTACAGACACAACTAAGCACAGAGATCATACATCCATACAGATAGCATCATAGCTATCCTCAGAGAACAAGTTTCAGATAGATACCAAACATGGATACTATAGTATTATTCTATCACATATTCAATAGTTAGTTCTCTGAATACTGGAACAGAGAGATACATTTTGGCCTCTCAGAAGGGGAAGGGCTGACTAGTCCTTTGACATTGTCCTTTGTGCTTTCCTTGTGTTCCAGGACCATTTGCCATGCAGCTTCAGGTGACAGAAAGCACAGAAATTAGGGCTTGAGAGATGGAGAGACAGGAAGAAAGAGGTAAAACGAGAAGGCTAGAGGGAGTGAAAGCAAGAGAGATTGAGAGGAATATGTGTATGAACCCTGTAAGCTGATGAGCTGTCAGTTCAGTGCCCTATGCAAATGAGGAACAACAGGTTCACCCAGAGGTCATGGTGACAGGAATAGCGAGCAACCGGTGCACACTCAAAGCCAATCAGAGCTCACTCTACCCCACCAAGAGGGAAACAATATCAGCAGTCAGTTTCACCTAAAGAGCGGTGCAGACCCAGGTTCGATCCGAGTCGGTTAGACTAACATGATGTAGGGTTAACTTTGGAATGCTGATACCAAATACCAAATCCTTCCTCTCTATATGGTAAACTGTGAATACTGGTTCTGTCTAAGAAAAGAAAACACTCACAGAGGTTAACATCGCTCTGCTCATCTTCATCCCTATATAAGTCCCTCTATCTTCTCCCCCTGGTGTATTCTCACCTTGTCAGCCACCCTCACCCCAACATCCACCCTTCTCCTCATCTCCTCCTCTGGCTCTCCTCCTCTCCCCTCCACCTCTCCCCCTCGGCAGGATGAAGGTTCTCTGATATGGCTAATTGATTGACTGAGGGGAATACAGCTGAACCCTGAGATCCTTTCTACTGACAGGCCACAATGCTTTGTTTTTCCTAAGAGCATATTTTCCATAACCTGTAGGTAGGTAGGACTGAAGTCTGAAAGAATAGTTGTAGAATCTGTAGTAAGTAAAGAGACTTGAAGTCTGTAGGGATATCCCTTTTCTACCCCTCTTCTCAGTGTCTGTCCAGTTGAGGGTGAGGTTTGGCAAGGGGCAAGGGGGATGGGGGTAGAAATCCTGCTTTGCCTTCTGCGACTTGATTTGAATTAAAACAAACTTTATTGCATAGTTAAATGTAAAGAGGAAAAATCAAGAAGATACAATTAAAAAGAGAGAAGGGTTTAGGTTACGGACCCGGTTTAGGGTAAGGATTTGAGTTGCGAGAGGTTGGCACTTGCAGCACCAGGGTTGTGGGTTCAATTCCCAGTATTAAAAAGTGTTAAAATGTATGCACTCACTACTGTAAGTTGCTCTGGACACTCTGGAGTGTCTGCTAAATGATGTAAATGTAAAAAATGTAAGTTAATAAAAAATAGGGGATGGAAACGTGCTCATCAGGATGAGTGGTTGTGGATGTTGTTTGTGTTTCCATCGCCCAACAAGAGTGGGCAGAGAGCATTACGCATGTCTTCTCCAGAGCAGCGGACCCACTGGGTAAGTATGCATGTACTGGGTAAGTATGCATGTACTGGGTAAGTATGCATGTACTGGGTAAGTATGCATGTACTGTAACCTTTAGGGAACACAATACATGGTCTATACTTGCCATGTAGGTTCAGAGCCGCTGGAAAATGTATGGCGAGACAGAATTTGTCCCAGCACTTTTCAATCTGGTGTGACATCGCCACACCCCTTTCAAAGCAGCAGCATCAAATGTGTTTACCAGATATATTCATTCATACATGTTATAGAATTAAAAAAAATTAAAAATGTTTTACAAAGGAAAGGAAAGCAGGTGTTTCTTATAGGACAAGTTGACATAGTACGTCCGCCAATTTCAGCCCATATGCCTCTGTTTTGTCTCGTGAATATAACCTTGTCCCTGGGATTGAATGCGGTAACCCCATGCTCGCTGCGACAGGCGGATTCACTTGTTAGTCACAGTGGTCTCCTAGTTACAATCTACAGAGCCTCATTTTACGATATAGCCAATTTTGACTGTGGTAACTAATGACAACCTTCCTCTCCTGCAAGCCTGGTTGCCTGCCTCACCAGAGAGCAAACTCTAATTTCTTGGAAAACAGGGAATGTGTTAATAAAATCAGTTCCTAAAATCAGTTTAGTCTTCCTTTAAAACTATCTAGAATGACCAAATATATAGCTAACAAAACTACTAACATTATCTTTAGTTGCCTAGATAACTAGCTAGCTAACATTAGCTAGCTAGTTGATGTAATAATGCAGCCAGCAGAAAACAATAATAATCTGGACTCACTGAATAAATGTATTTCGCACAGGACAAAGATAGTTAAATGATCTGCTGCTGCTACCCAAGGCCAAGGGATACCATTCTTGAAAAGGTTAGTCAGCCAGTGAGTGTGTTAGTCCAGTAATATTGGACTAGCACACTATTTTATTTCCACTGCTGGGGATCGTTCACAGATGTTTGTTGTAATAAAACCTACAAATTCAACAATAGAGGAGCAACAGAGAACAAAAGAGGAAAGCCCCCCCCCCCCCCACCCCGCTTGTGCCATGTCATGAAGATAACTGGACCTACAGTATTGAGAGGTACTTTTTGTTAAGTAAATCAGGTGTTAAATGAGGTTAAAATGAGATTGGAGTAGGATTTAAAATAATGAATAATTACAGAACACTAATCAGATTATGATGATTTAGCATGTGCACACCGATAGGACCCATGGGGTGTGAGGAGCTCTGTTTTGTACAGACAAAACTATATATGTAGAAACCAGACAACAAAGTTCAAATTAAGCCTCTTAAATCGATAAATCAACATATCCCAAGGAACTGGGAGAGTGAGCGGTCAGTTATGTACAACAGCGAACTAATCAGTTGGTAAAGTGGCGCGATGACACAAATCCAACAAGCCATGTCTTTTCCTCTGGGGGAAGCCAAGGAGCAACCTGAAGAAGCAAACAAGAGTAATGAACAGCTAAAGGATATCCAGGAAAACATGGGTAAAATACTCTCAATGCTCACCAAAACAAACAAACTGCTACAATTGTCACATTCTGACCTTAGTTCCTTTGTTATGTCTTTGTTTTAGTATGATCAGGGCGTGAGTTGTGAGGGTTGTCTATGTTCGTTTTTCTATAATTTGGGATTTCTGTGTTCGGCCTAGTATGGTTCTCAATCAGAGGCAGCTGTCAATCGTTGTCCCTGATTGAGAATCATACTTAGGTAGCCTGGTTTCACTTTTGAGTTGTGGGTGTTTGTCTTCCGTTTCAGTGTGTGTTACCACACGGGACTGTTTCGTTTATTCACGTTTATTGTTTTGTTCCAGTGTTCTGTTGTGCTTGTTTAAACATTATGGACACTTACCACACTGCGCATTGGTCCTCCGATCCTTCTCGCTACTCCTCCTCAGAAGAGGAGGACGAGATCCGTTACAACAATCTGTTGTTAAAAAAGTAGTTGTTGAAAAACTGAAATTAGGCAAATAAGGTCATGTGACAAAACAATCACTCAAGAGTGTGGAAAATCATTGTACCATCTAAACCTCTTTAAAACGTATTTTTCATAACCAAAAATATTGTATTTTCAGCTATTTTGAAGCTGGTGTCCCAAAACGAAAGTATAAGACACAAAAACTAAACTGAAGAATGGGAAGCATTGAAATAGTGCCCATAGAACAGCTCTATCACTACATAGACTTGCTTTCAAGGAAAATTACAGATCTAAAATCACATTTCTATGTTAATTTGGTCGGGTCGCCCAAAAAGTTACATATTGCAGCATTAAATGTTTGCTCACCTTACATGCTCACACGTTTTGTATATGCAGTGTATACTATGCCTCTTCCATATCCATGGGATGGTCACCGACATGTCATATGTCTGACAAAAGGTTTCATCTGGTTCTTCAATGGCAGATGGAACAGACAAGGTTCACTTTCGTAAAGGCCAACAAATTCCAACTGATTACATGGAAAGTGCACAGGTTCCTCAACATTTAAAGAGATTGTCAGCAGTTGTGGTTTTGCTGCAAGAGCTATATTTAAAAAATTAAGATGAAGTGAGTTGGAGTGGCCTATGCTGCCACCTACTGTAGTAACAGCAGAGGTGTAGGCATCCTGAAGAATAAGAATACAACCTTTTCCCTTATATCCCAGCACACGGACCAAGAAGGACATTTTCTCATTTTGAATTGTACCTTACATGGGGGAAATACACGTTGATTTCAATGTATATCCAGCCAGTGGCAAACCTGGTGTTCTTAGATAGAATTCAAGCTATATTAGATCAAACCCAGACAGGAACTATTATTTTAGCAGGTGACCCAAATCAAGCATTCAGCAAGTTAGACAGACATGGCAATAAAAAAGGGAAATTCACCTCGCCTCCAAAGAGGCTGGAAAATGTCATCTCTGCAAATATTTAACAGGACACCTGGAAATGATTTCCAAATACAAAAAAGTAATACAGCTCTAAAAACGTTTTACATTACTATGTAGTTTAACAATAAAATGGTCTGATGATGATGTCATCATATTCTGCGTTTATTTCAAAAGAATACAATATATAAATATTGCTGACATTAGTTTCAAGTTTTAAGGTCACATGCACAAGTACAGTGAAATGCCTTTAAAAAAAACTTGAAACCCAACAATGCGATAATTAATAACAATGTATTACTAGAAGAAAAAAAACATGAGAAATAAGAATAATAAATATGAAATACACAATAAAATAAGTATACTAAACACAGGAAATATTATAAAAGTATGTTCCAATACCATATATACATGTGCAGGGATGCTGGAGTGATGGAGGTAGACATGTATTGGGGTAAGGTGACAAGGCAACAGAATATAAGATATACAGAGTAGCAGCAGCTTGCATGTGAGTGGGTGTGCAGGTCTGTGGAGTCAGTATAAATGTATGTGCATATTATGTGTGGGTGAGCAAATGATGGAGTGACAGTGTGTGAGTGTGTTCGGCCCTGTGAGTGTGCATAGAGACAGTGTAAATACTGAAATAAAATCATATTTTTACAGATAGAACCTTATAGTCACAAGCTCTCGATATCAGTCATGGGCTTCATCAATCAGTGCATAGACAATGTCACCCCCACAGTGACTTTACGAATGCATCCAAACCATAGACCATGGATTACATGAAATATCCATGCTGGGCTAAAGGTTAGAGCTAATGCTTACAAATAACAGAACACAGATATGGACGCATTCAAGAAATCTCGCTACGACCTCTGACAAGACATAACAAATGCAAAAGGACAACATAGGAAGGTGGAATCCTATTACACTGGCTCCGATGCTCGTCGGATGTTGCAAGGTTAGCAGATGATAACAGATTACAAAGGGAAACCCAGCCGTGAGATGCCCAGTAACGCAGAACTACCAAACGAGCGAATTTCCTTTTATGCTCACTTTGAAGAAAACAACACTGAGTCCTGCTTGAAAGTTCTCAGAGCAAGTTTCTTCACTGACAATTTCAACCTCTCCTTGACTCAGTCGTTATTCCCAACATGTTTCAAGCTGACTACCATTGTCCCTGTTCCCAAGATTTCCAAGGTAACCTGCCATCAACACCATAGTCCCCTCCATGCTCATCGCCAGGCTCATGACACTGGGACTTAACACTTCCCTCTGCAACTGGATCCTGGACTTCTTGATGGGCCGGCCTCAGGTTGTGAGGGTAGGCAGCAACATCTCCACCACTCTCACCCTCAACACGGGACCCCCTCAGGGGTGCATGCTTAATCCCCTCTTGTACTCCCTGTTCACCCATGACTGCGTGGCCATGTATGAGTCTAACACCAAGTTTGCTGACGACATGACCGTGGTAGGCCTGATCACTGACGATGATGAGACAACCTAAAGGGAGAAGGTCAGAGACTAGGTAATGTGGCGCCAGGACGACAGGGTTGTAGTGGTGCGGATAGAGAACTTCAAGTTCCCTGGCATCCACATCACTAAGGACTCAACACACACCTTCACAGTTATGAAGAGGGCATGACAACACCTCTTCCCAATCATGAGGCAGAAAAGATATGGCATAGGTGCTTGGATCCTCAAAAGGTTCTACAGCTGAACCATTGAGAGTATCTTGACGAGCTGCATCACCGCTTGGTAGGGTAAATGCACCACCCTCTACAGCAAAGCACTACAGAAGGGGATGCGGATGGCCCAGTACATTCTCCCTATATATAGCTTCATTCTTCAGTGTTTTATTCCTCTTGTGTTAATATTTTTAATTTACTTAGCAAGCATTTCACAGTATTTGTTGCATGTGATAAATAACATTTGATTTGATTTGTTGAAGAGTGTAGTCTGGGTACTGGATAGACAGGAGAGGAGTCTATCTGTAGTTACAGCCTGATGGTAATTAGAAAGGATAGCACTAATTAGACATGTGGCAATTAAATTAAGCCCTGATTGCCTGGACTAAATGGACCAGTCATGAGGTAATTATTATTGATGATTGGCTCACTTAGGTATAGGATGATGATGATGATGTACTCCACACATTTATCTGCTCTGAAGCATCATCTGTAGGGTGAAAAATGGCCTCCATATGTTGCTGTTTGTTTTTCTTGTTTATGAGTACGGTATTTGCTATAGATTGATTCCAGTCTTTCTCTCAGCTCAACATTAGGTGGGTCTCACAGTAAATCCCCAGTGGATCTTCAGAGTCATGGATTTCAGTGACCTCACACGCTGAGCTCATAACCTGGAACAAAGTTCACTCTGCAAATCAATTTCTGGGTGCCCCCATTTAGGAAAACCCCTCCTCTTTGCAGAAGACTCAAAGACAAGGTTCAATCTAACAAGAGAAGCAGGGAGGGATGGAGGAAGGTGGAGAGAAAAATTAGGAAAGGGAATTCATGGAGCGAGTGGAGGGGGAAAAGAGACACGGACAGCTGGTAAGACTTCTAAGAATAGATTGAGAGGTAATGAAAACAGAAAAGGGAGACCGACAAAAAAAATATATAGAACGATAGAAAGAGTAGAGGAAGACAGTAATCTATAGCATTAGACGGTGCAGTGGGTGACCGAGATCCCCAGCAGTTCACTGTCCTCAGTGGGATCAAAGCAGCTGGAGGATACAGTCAATCTGTTATATCTGCTGCACCACAAAGAGAGAAATGGAGAGAGGGGGGATGATGAAGGGAGAGGGGAGATGGGAAAGATGAGAGGAATAAAATGTTAGGTGTTTCAATAAGGTCAGAGGTTATGAAAACTGCCAACATGCAGTCTGTCTGAAGGATGAAAAGGTCATGGTTTGTCTGAGGTTAGAGCCACTGAGGAATTCTTCACATATAGAACACACATCAGAACTCCCTGGTTGATCATCATCTAGATGTTATAGACTAGAACAAGAGAACCTCAGTAGGCCATTTAAAATGCAACTTTACAGAGCTTAATTAGGGGGGGAACTGTCTCTCCATACCTTCAGGTTATGCTCAATCCCTACACCCCAACTCAAGCACTCCATTCTGCCACCTCTGGTCTCTTGGCCCTCCCACCCCTACAGGGGGTCAGATCCCACTCAGCTCAGTCAAAGCTCTTCTCTGTCCTGGCCTAACCCAATCATGAAAAAAGCTTCCCCCTAACGTCCGGACAGTTGAGTCCCTGCCCATCTTATGAAAATGTCTGAAACACTACCTCTTCAAAGAGTATGTGAACTAAATCCCACGAAACTAATAAAACATACCTGTCCTTGTCTTTCCTACTGCCACTGACTTTGCTGATAACTACATTATTGGGGGAAAATGTACTTGCTACGACTGTGATTTGTGGTTGTCTCGGATAGCTATCTTAAAATTAATGCACTAATTGTATGTCGCTCTGGATAAGAGGATCTGCTAAATGACTAAAATGTAAATGCTGTCGTTTATACAACATATCACTATGTTTGGCTGTTATGAACACAATTTAATACCACTTCATTCTATATGTCTGCCTCCCAAGAAGTGACTGTATCTGTTATGATGGCATTAGAATAGGCTACCATTTTACACAATTGCCAGATTCCAAAGAATGAAAAGCAGAATGTCTCTATGAATCAGAATAAAAGACGTCTTCGGTGTTAGATTCCCCCTCTGATCCCCTCTTGTCTCAATGTGTTGGTCCTCTCATCACTCACTCACACCTGGACCACAGCACCACCAGGTTTACCCAGGCAGATCACTCAAGATTGACATCGAAATTGGACGTCTGTCCAGAGGATGACGGGAAATGCCTTCAAAACCAGCCACTAGGGGTGGCAGGTAGCCTAGTGGTTAGAGTGTTGGGCATTTAATCGAAAGGTTGCTGGATTGAATACCTGAGCTGATGAGATACAAATGTGTCGTTTTGCCCCTGAACAAGGCAGATAACCCACTGTTCCCAGGTAGGCCGTCATTGTAAATAATAATTTGTTCTTAACTAACTTGCATAGTTAAATAAATAAAATAACAGCTAGGGGTAACAGTGAGCGCTATTACCATGAAGTAGGCTTGGGATTTGCAGATTGGCAAAATCCTATGACTCCAGATCCATCTGAAATTCGGATGTTAAATTCCAGTGGTAGACACTAAATGCCGGAACGGATGCCAAACTTAACTCTATTGTAAACATTCTAAATTTGACGTTTGGAGAAACGGAATGACGCTGAGCAAGAGGAGTCAACCTAGGGATTCAAATACACTTCAAAATTTGACGTGTAGGGAAACGTCAATCTGAAGTCAAATTAGTAAATCCTTGAGATCTTGTGTTGGTTTACCATCGTAGAGAGAGAGATGGAGGGTGAGAGATAGAGATGGTGGGAGAGAGATAGAGATGGAGGGAGAGAGAGATAGAGAGATGGAGATAAAGAGAAAGAGAGAATGAGAGGAAGGGAGAGTGTTGTCTATCTAAATAGGCCCAGGGTGAGCAGCGTCTATGGTCCAGGTGTCTGAGGAGGTTGATCGATTTACCAGACGATCAATCAGGGGACATGGACTCAGAGATTTTAGGCAGGTCAATCACTCACCAGCCCACACACAAGCACACACACACACACACACACACACACACACTGAGTGAGACTGGTCAATCACTCACCAACCCACCCAGCAGACAGCTGCCAATATAGAGGAATGACATGTCGTTTCTTACAGGCCAAGGGGAATCACACACATGTGTACACACACACACACACACACACACACACACACACACACACACACACACACACACACACACACACACACACACACACACACACACACACACACACACACACATACACACACACACACACTCAAAGCCCATATAAAAAGTAAGGATAAAGCTTATGTTATTTGTGGAGATAATAGGTTAGCATTTAATAATACGATGTGGGAGTGAAAGAAAGAAGAGTAAGATGCAATAGAAGCGTTCTTCCATCAGTATGTCAGTAAAGGGAAAAGGAACTCAATATTCCCACAGGACCTACCACACATACTGATCAACTCAATGGAAGAGAGTGAGAGAGAGAAATGGAGAAAGGGGGAGAGAGAGGGAGAGAGATTGAATTAAAATTGAAATTGAATTGAGAGAGCAAGACGGGGGGCAGCTAGAGAGAGCGAGAGAGCCATAGAGAGACAGCCAAAGAGGGAGAGAAACCGCCAAGAGAGAGAGAGAGAGAGAGAGAGAGAGAGAGAGAGAGAGAGAGAGAGAGAGAGAGAGAGAGAGAGAGAGAGAGAGAGAGAGGGAGAGAGAGAGAGAGAGAGAGAGAGAGAGAGAGAGAGAGACTTGACCAGGAGCTCAACATCTCCGCAGGAGCTGCCACGTATCCTCATTACCTCAAAGAGAGAGAAACAGAGGGAGAGAGAGAGAGAGGATGAGACAGTTTATAAGACATTAAAATGTTATTTAAATTACTTTAAAAAATAAAGAAGGGAAGGAAAAAATATGCAGCACATCTATTTATGAAATATGCTGTCACAGAGAGTGGAACAAGAATACAGTAATGGACATGAAAGACTGTGACTATTGTATACATGTTTAAAATTGCATGACGGGGCTGGGAAGATTTCAAAAGAATTCAAATGCAGGGTTCAGCTGAAGTTGAAATGATTATAGAGCAACGCTGCGGCAGCTTGCCAGCCTCTGTGGTGGTATCTTTAAGATGCTGTGGAAATCACACTCAAACAACACAACATATGGCGACGTGTCTATAATGTATGTATGTACAGACCTATCCGGGCTTTAAACAACATCTGATATGGGACTATTGAAGTCAATATATACTGTACATGCAATAGAAGGACATTTTTCCCCCTAGTAGTTTTCAGAAATTGTGATTATTTTTTGAAGTGGTGTTTTGGTATTATTTGTGGACCGCTAGAGGGCATAACGATGGAAGACTAGGTGTTATGAAAAGCCTTTTCTACCGCTAGTGAACTCATTTCACCCAGATTACTTAATTAAAAATAAATCGATTAGCTTTTACATGATCGACTGCTATAATCCAGGAACATTGATCAATTTAGTCAACTCTTGGCTCTACTGATTCCTGATTGGGTTGGCACACACACACACACACACACACACACACACACACACACACACACACACACACACACACACACACACACACACACACACACACACACACACACACACGTTGTCCAGGTAGCTATATCAGTCAGTATGCTCCCTCACTCTAACCCAGGTGCTGGTAGCGTACCATCATATCAATCATAAGCTCATTATGTGTGGTCCATGCTGGTAATGTATCATTCTTTGTAATTACTGTGTGTGGATATGGAGGTGTGTGATACCTCCTTTCAGAAGCTCATATAACACTCCATTTATCCCCTGACCAAGCATAGACCACTAACCCAACTCTCACACTTATAATAATAGTTCAAATCAGGAAAACATCTATTTAATCTTTCTACAGTCTATGTTCTGTCTTACTAAGACTTCTCCTCTTCTCCTTATTTTATGTCAAATGGTGAGTATTATTTTCATAGATGTACATAGAGGTACACACACACACACACACACACACACACACACACACACACACAGTCCACTAATACTGTCCTCATCAACACACAATTAAAGCCCAGCCAGCACTGATCTATCATAAGAGCTCAGACACACTCATCTGTTTCCCTTAATCCTGTCACACAAAGAGCAGCCCCAGTCAATGATTCACAATGTGGAACTCTAGTTGCCTTCCGAGAATCAATAATGTGTTTATATGAGTAAAGGAAAGGTTTGATGATGAGCATACTTTGTTCCAATATTTCTGTCATTCAGTGATATTTATTCCCATAGTAATTCGTAATGGATCCATAACGAAATAAACATCTGCGTTTTGAAATAATATTTTTATCATCATTTTATTAACGAAAGCATAAAGATGCTGATGAAGAAATACAGTACTGTACAGTATAGGCTTTTTCCGTCATTTTGCAGTTGCATGAGGTCGCCCACACTCACGTTAAACATTTGGTTAATAAAGCATTTAAAGCATTTTGAAGATAGAAGCCGCCCACATATGTTTATTAGGCTACTGTGCAGTCTGACAAGAAAACATAGCCTACAGTACATACCGTAAGAAACATGGTAAAATTCCTTACATAAGGGAGAGCAGGCCATGTCCACACTTTCTTGGTGACTTAAAGAACTCATTAACTCTGTCTTTAATGCTTTTTCGGGTTGCATCAGTCATGGACAGAAACTTCTGAGAAACAGTATTAATGATGAACACCCGGAGGGTCAATTGCCTCGGGATCCATCCCAGTTGGTACTCTGTGTCAACTCGTGGTATCTCTCTTCGGTTACCCATCCTTGGAATAGCAGAACAGCATAATGGTCCGGACGGCCCTTGCTGTGCCTGGTGAGCAGGTCGTCAAGTTCTGTTGTCAGAAGAGGAATGGAAATGTCAGGGTGAACCGACGACCTGACGAACCCGCCACGTATGTTGACTCTGCCTGTCGGAGGTGGAGTTCCAGAGCTCACAGGTGTGACTCCATCTCGTTCCTCGCCCTCTTCAATGCATCGTTCTCTGCCTGACTCTCCACCAATGCCGCCAATGACAAGTGACTCTCTGCCAATACCGCCTTACTCTCTGCCAATGACAAGTGACTCTCTGCCAATACCGCCTTACTCTCTGCCAATGACAAGTGACTCTCTGCCAATGACAAGTGACTCTCTGCCAATACCGCCTTACTCTCTGCCAATGACAAGTGACTCTCTGCCAATACCGCCTTACTCTCTGCCAATGACAAGTGACTCTCTGCCAATACCGCCTTACTCTCTGTCAATGACAAGTGACTCTCTGCCAATACCGCCTTACTCTCTGCCAATGACAAGTGACTCTCTGCCAATACCGCCTTACTCTCTGCCAATGACAAGTGACTCTCTGCCAATGACAAGTGACTCTCTGCCAATACCGCCTTACTCTCTGCCAATGACAAGTGACTCTCTGCCAATACCGCCTTACTCTCTGCCAATGACAAGTGACTCTCTGCCAATGACAAGTGACTCTCTGTCAATACCGCCTTACTCTCTGCCAATGACAAGTGACTCTCTGCCAATACCGCCTTACTCTCTGCCAATGACAAGTGACTCTCTGCCAATACCGCCTTACTCTCTGTCAATGACAAGTGACTCTCTGCCAATACCGCCTTACTCTCTGCCAATGACAAGTGACTCTCTGCCAATACCGCCTTACTCTCTGCCAATGACAAGTGACTCTCTGCCAATGACAAGTGACTCTCTGCCAATACCGCTGCCGCCCGTGTCTCTGCCCTCAGATAATGTTTCTCTTTCTGCTGGTCTGCCTTCAATGACTCGATCTCGGTCTTCAAAGTTTGAATCTGATCCATGTACACCTTCATCAGATGAGCAGAATGGTTCCGCCCTGAGCCCACATCGATTACAGTGGCCGGTAGATCAACGGTAGACCAATTAAGAATTAAAAGTGACTCCAACACACAAATGCACATTTTAAGAATCTAGCAAAACTAACCGCTTTCTTGGCAACCATGCATTTATTCGGTGCGGCCCAATCTTTGTCCACTGATCTCCACGTATGGTTGTCGGCATGGTTGTATGCTCTGCAAAAACACATTTACGTTTTTAGTACAATTGATTTTTTATGATATATTTTTTCACCTTTATTTAATTATCCATTTTATTACACAGTATGCCTACACATTGATGGGCATACTGTGTATTTATTTTAAAGAAAATGCACTGAAACCAAAATACCTTTAGTTTTGGTGATCCTCTCAGCTCTGGCTCATTTCCAAGTCTTCTGATGGTTACGGTCCTAACCCTGGAATGGGTAGCACCTTAGAAAGAAGCTGGTTTGATGAAAAC
This sequence comes from Oncorhynchus masou masou, assembly GCF_036934945.1. NCBI lineage: Eukaryota > Metazoa > Chordata > Actinopteri > Salmoniformes > Salmonidae > Oncorhynchus > Oncorhynchus masou. The sequence goes on along the minus strand of NC_088240.1, from coordinate 22,562,130 downwards.
AATGTCCATTTCGGCTGTTCTCTCTGGTCACAATGTTTTTTTTTAGATAAACAGCTCGTTTTTGAATGGTAACTGTGTTAACGGTGGAGTTTGAGGGGGGTGAAAAGTACTGGAAAGGTGTGACTTTCACTTACGATAAGCCATAAGTATACTTCAGATTGCCGATTTTCCTCACTTTGATGCTGTAACAACATACTGTAGCACCATGACCAGGATCTCTGTTCATTTAAGTGAGCAGATTAGGGCTTTCAGGAGGAACAGAAAATCTAGTACAGTTTTTTTGATCAATTAGTATATTTGAGTTAACCTCAATATTTGTTGTAGTATTTATTCTGTATTTTCTAGTGGAATAAACTGAAATTGCAACCAACTTTCTATGGCTTGTTTAAAAAATAAGGATATTTTGGAGATTATTTAGTTTTCAACTAACCTAAAATGAGCGAGAAAAAGGCCATTCTTGAACATGGGGTTAGAAATTCTTACTAATTTGTAAATAAAGACAGTTTGTTATTTAGAATTATTTATTTCTGTTTTAGAGGGAGAGAAACCAAAAATCCACTGTCGCCTCACAGGTCTCCCGGTCATGGCCGGCACGGGTATCGAACCAGCAACACAGTTTGCACTGCGATGCAGAGTCTAAGACTGTTGCCCCACTCGGGAGGCCTCATTCACAGGGGTTTTAATGCTGATCAATTGTCTTGCACAAAGTATCAAAATACAGAGAGGTGTTGGCAAGAGTCTATTGTCCTGCTAATAGGCCATAATGGCCTATTATAATACATGGTGAGTCTATTGTCCTGCTAACAAACCATAATGGCCTATTATAATACATGGTGAGTCTATTGTCCCGCTAACAACCCATAATGGACTATTGTCATGGGCATGCTGTCCGGTCCTCTGGCAGTCTCTATGGGGCTGCCACAGGGTTCAAATCTCGGGCCGACTCTTTTCTCTGTATATATCAATGATGTTGCTCTTGCTGCGGGCGATTCCCTGATCCACCTCTACGCAGACGACACCATTCTGTATACTTCTGGCCCGTCCTTGGACACTGTGCTATCTAACCTCCAAATGAGCTTCAATGCCATACAACACTCCTTACGTGGCCTCCAACTGCTCTTAAGCGCTAGTAAAACCAAATGCATGCTTATCAACCGTTCGCTGCCTGCACCCGCATGCCCGACTAGCATCACCACCCTGGATGGTTCCGACCTAGAATATGTGGACATCTATAAGTACCAAGGTGTCTGGCTCGACTGAAAACTCTCCTTCCAGACTCATATCAAACATCTCCAATCTAAAATCAAATCTAGAATCGGCTTTCTATTCCGCAACAAAGCCTCCATCACTCACGCCGCCAAACTTACCCTAGTAATACTGACTATCCTACCGATCCTCGACTTCGGCGATGTCATCTACAAAATAGCCTCCTATACTCTACTCAGCAAACTGGATGCAGTTTATCACAGTGCCATCCGTTTTGTTACTAAAGCACCTTATACCACCCACCACTGCAACCTGTATGCTCTAGTCGGCTGGCCCTCGCTACATATTCGTCGCCAGACCCACTGGCTCCAGGTCATCTACAAGTCCATGCTAGGTAAAGCTTATCTCAGTTCACTGGTCACGATGGCAACACCCACCCGTAGCACGCGCTCCAGCAGGTGTATCTCACTGATCATCCCTAAAGCCAACACCTCATTTGGCCGCCTTTTGTTCCAGTTCTCTGCTGCCTATGACTGGAACGAAATGCAAAAATCACTTGAAGTTGGAGACTTTTATCTCCCTCACCAACTTCAAACATCTGCTATCTGAGCAGCTAACCGATCGCTGCAGCTGTACATAGTCTATCGGTAAATAGACCACCCAACTTTACCTACCTCATCCCCATACTATTTATATTTATTTACTTTTCTGCTCTTTTGCACACCAATATCTCTACCTGTACATGACCATCTGATCATTTATCACTCCAGTGTTAATCTGCAAAATTGTAATTATTCGCCTACCTCCTCATGCCTTTTGCACACAATGTATATAGACTCTCTTTTTTTCTACGGTGTTATTGACTTGTTAATTGTTTACTCCATGTGTAACTCTGTGTTGTCTGTTCACACTGCTATGCTTTATCTTGGCCAGGTCGCAGTTGCAAATGAGAACTTGATCTCAACTTGCCTACCTGGTTAAATAAAGGTGAAAAAAAACTATTATAAAACATGGTGTCCAGGTCAGGATAACCAAAACATTAGAAAGAATGTTGGTACTTGTTTTTTTAATCCAAAGCCATGAATGAATGAGTCACTCAGCTTTATGTAGGTGCCGAGGCCATATGACTGTGCCATCAGATTGATTGTTTAGCACACATCACTTGCTTATATTGAGTCAACACACACATCTTAAGAATATCATGGAATATAATTGAACATTTTCGTTTTTCTTAGAATAAGAACCTTAGTGCAACAACAGTTTTAGTAAGTAATACTGACAGGTGGAAACAAAATAAGTGTCTTTTTCAGGGTGTCAGCGTGCAGGACAGAGGAATAGCAATTCTTACACTATTGTTCTAAATTCAATCACCTTCTTCATCCTCATCATTCAGTTAATTGAAATTCAATTTTGAAGCCGGGCACAATTATCCGTTTCTACTTGGTTTATGTCGCAGATTGATTGTCAGTTAGAGACACAGTAGCGCCGTGGGACCAAAAGCATAATCAGTGCTCTAACTCCCCCTTGTGCTGGTCTGTAGCAATGAAGTAGTGACACAGGGTACTGTACTAAACCACAAATTACCTCTAAGTACCACAGCATAATCTCAGAACTTTTAGTTGAGCAACCACTGTAGGTAATACTATTCTATACAGGTAATACTATTCCATACAGGTAATACTATTCTATACATGTAATACTATTCTAAACAGGTAATACTATTCTATACAGGTAATACTATTCTATACAAGTAATACTATTCTATACAGATAATACTATTCTATACATGTAATACTATTCCATACAGGTAATACTATTCTATACAGTTAATACTATTCTATACAGGTAATACTATTCCATACAGGTAATACTATTCCATACAGGTAATACTATTCTATACAGGTAATACTATTCTATACAGGTAACACTATTCCATACAGGTAATACTATTCCATACAGGTAATACTATTCTATACAGATAATACTATTCTATACAGATAATACTGTTCTATACAGATAATACTATTCTATACAGGTAGTACTATTCTGTACAGGTAATAGTTTTCTATAGAGGTAGTACTATTCTCTACAGGTAATGTCACGCCCTGATCTGTTTCACCTGTTCCTGTGATTGTCTCCACCCCCTCCAGGTGTCGCTTATTTCCCCCAGTGTATTTATCCCTGTTTTTCCTGTCTCTCTGTGTCAGTTCGTCTTGTTTGTTTAGTCAACCAGCGTGTTTTTCCCGTACTCCTTTTCTATTCTCTTTTTATAGTCCTCCCGGTTCTGACCCCTGATTGACTCTGGACTTCTTTCCTGCCTGATCATCTTGTCTGCCCTGACCTTGATTCTGTCTGCCCTTGGGTACCTATTGGACTCTGAGCTGGTTTTGACCTTTTTTGCCTGTCCATGACCATTCTCTTGCCTACCCCTTTGGATTAATAAACATTGTAAGACTCCAACCAGACGCCCCATGTGTCTGCATCTGGGTCTCGCCTTGTGCTTTGATAGGTAATACTATTCTATACAGCTAATACTATTCTATACAGCTAATACTATCCTATACAGGCAATCATTTTCTATACAGATAATACTATTCTGTACAGGTAATACTATTCTGTACGAGGGACTGAAAGGCTCTACTTCTTTTTGAGGACCACTGAAATGACAGCTAGCACTTTGGGGACACAAAATCTGTACATGGACTGGTCAGTATCATTTAAAGAGAACTTGATGAAGAAATACATTTTGGATGGGAAAAATGAGTAATTGTCTTCACATCTTGGGAGTTGTCTATAATTTCAGGGAGTGTGAGGTATTTTCAGAATCCAGACATGCAAAAACGTCTGAAGGTAATGCTATGGTAGGCCAGGTGTATTAATACACTCTATCAGTCAGTGTGGTGACTGTCCTCTATGGGTGTAGGGACCAGGGAGTGTGTCTGTGTTAGGTGATCTGAACTGCTGCTGTACACCCAGTCCTCTCTCACACACACACACACACACACACACACACACACACACACACACACACACACACACACACACACACACACACACACACACACACACACACACACACACACACACACACACACTTTCTCTCTCTCTCTCTCCACCTCTTTTACTTCATTAATCAGCACTTAGAGAGCTCTCTCAGCTAGCCCAAGGTGATACCCACAAACACATGTATGCAGGTATGCAGTGCTATGATTCAGTATTGTTTCTCAGGACCTGCAGCAGCAGAGACTGGACTGGTGTCATTTCACTACACTGTGTCTGTCCTCGCATTACACACTTTAATAAGTTGAAGCTGCTCAGAATTTTCATCAAGACAAAGCAGTGTTTGTGATGCTTGCACATTGTCTGAGACAAACAGCTGCTGCCAGCAATACTTCAACATTCAGCTGGATGCAGGTCATGCCCAACATGAACACATGCGCACACACACACACACACAGCTGTCAGAACGCCCTACTCGCGTCGATTTATCATCAAGATAAATGTGTGCTTTCCTGCTCCCACGTCAACCCCTCAGCCACTCAAGACAGAGCGATGGAAATGATAGCATGATGTTGTCTGTGGGTGAGTAATAACAGAAGAAGTGAACACAGCCAAGGATGAGAGACACAGGGCCTCTCTGTCCTCAGATCTCTCCTCTCATCTCCCTGCAGAGTTGAGGAGAGGAGAGACTGGAGGGTAGCAGCCTAACAGACACCACTGGTGCTCTGGTGCTGAAGTACTGTACCTCTATGACACTACTGGATGTGATGACAGAGATAGAACAGGAGTTTTACGGAGTTTTATGTGTCAACCTGTTGGTTTAACAGTGGGCAGAGAGCTGTCAGGACAGAGTACAGAACGCCACCTGATAGTCTTCTGATGAACTGCTTTCAGCTAGGAGGATTTATTCACATGAAGAACACTGTGATGTTCACACACATGACATGTATGGATGTAAGTATGGTGACAGTCTATGAATCAGTCTTCTAAAGGACCTCAGCCTCCTCTGCTGTTAGTCCTTCAGCCCTGACAAACCATAGTGCTCTGTGGAAGACAATGATCCATCTCTATTACGCTTACAGAACGTTAAAACAAAGTTCACCTTTTCTCCTCGGCTGTGTACAGCTGGAGCATAGTGGCCAGGCCCAGAGCGGGATAATAAAACGTTTAAGTAAAAGGTCAGACGTCAGTTATTAGACTGCCCTGTGCTGTCTGCTAATAGTACGGCCTGCAGAGAGACACATTGATCAGCATGCTGTGTGTGTGTGTGTGTGTGATGCTAGTGCAGCCGGCAAAGGGAGGCATTGATCAGCTCCTGTCCCCTCTGACAGCCAAAAATACACACTGTTGTTTGTTCTCCTAATTGAGCAGGCACACACACGCACGCACGCACGCACGCACACACGCACACACACACACACACACACACACACACACACACACACACACACACACACACACACACACACACACACACACACACACACACACACACACACACACACACGGACGGAAACAGAAACATGCACACACGCACAGACACACCAACACACACCTCTGGAGAGCGCTGCCGGATGTAATCTCATGGCACAGTGTGTTTATCTGACCTCAGCCCCAGTCAATCAATGGCAGGACTCCAGCAGGGGGCTCTGTCTGTGTGTGTGAGTGAGTGTGTGTGTGTGATACTGCAGACGACACAGGCACGTAGTTAGAGTATTACCTCTTAAGGAACATAAGCTCCTTTAGATTCTAACCCAATCAGAGATGGAGAAGGAGACATCATCACAGACGTGCAGTAAGTGCTGTATATACTCAACCGTTAACTCAACTCTTTACAACTCCACAAAATGTTCTGACCTCTTGGTGTAGCAACTTTGTATTTTTGCCTTTTGATTTGCAAGGTAATTTGTTGCAATCCTTATCCCACACATATACACACTCCACACACACACACCTTCGTTACAATACGTTGTAGTCTTTGTGTTATTTAAAGTCGTGAAAGTCCTTGTATCTATAGGTTGAAGCTGTGTGATGAATTACAGTAGTTTCTCCGTGCCTCTGTTCCATACCACAGGGTCAAAAACAAATGTTTGATCAGCCTCCATGAAGTTCTGATCAAAAACAATAGCTGCTTGTGTTCCCCTCACACTCGCTTTTGACAACCCAACACAAACACCCTCAGCCAACTTTGTACTTTCATATTGTCTCGTCACACGTTCTGCTCCTTATACAGGCTGAGTGATCCTAACATCAATCATCTTGTGATTATGCAGTGTATGCGAGCCACTGGCATGTTGATAAATGAAGCAATAGAATGACCCTGTAGTGTGTATAGAGGATCAAATGAGCCACCAGCAGATCAACTAGCCATCCTGAGGAAATAGAAACGATGCTATTGATCTTGAAGACATACTGTGTGATTGTGCTGTTTTCAAGGATACATGATGTATTTTATATGTGTATCTGAAAATAGGATGACTACAGTGCATGACTATTTAGACATGGACAATTCTATTCCAGACTTGATGGCCTCCCTTCACAATATGCTATCAGTATAAATGTGTCCCATGGAAAAGCTCTAGTCAGTACAACCTCTCTCTTTGATCCACAGCGCTCCCTAGATGAACCTGTCCGACTCTACATGAGGAAGAATGGACAAATAGACCAAATAGGTTATCAGGTCTTTTATTCTGGAAAGGAGGGAAGGGCAGGAAGGTTGTAAAAAGGGCTTTACACGTCCAGACGGCCTGTACGACACGCACATGCACACACACACACACACACACACACACACACACACACACACACACACACACACACACACACACACACACACACACACACACACACACACGCATACGCACACGCGACAGGGCTCTCAGGCTTATTACGATGGACACCTCTGTCCCCCAGACACTTTAATAACCATTCTTTATGTTATAATAACAGAGCCCATTTTGGCATGGAGAGTTTCCATTACCCCGCCAATGTCCCTCATGTGCTGGGCAGATTAAGAGGCTTGTGCAGCTTAATGGCAGACAGAGGCAGATTGGTCTCTCCTTGTTAAAGTGACTATTTTCCCGGACCGGGCGCCACTCAGGGGGAACTTATCTCAGAGTGGTGTAAAGTGCAGGGCGCAGGGGGGGCAAAGGGAGGCGTCGTGCAGGGAAATGACAGGGAGGATATGAAGAGGAGGGTTTCTTCACAGATCTCACAGTGAGAGGATAAATGACTATTTAGATAGACACTGTTCATTCAGATGATCTGGTATCTGCTCTCAAAGGCTAGATAAGGTTCTGTCAATATGAATGATTTATTAAATGCTGAGTCTGTTAGTTTTTTTGAAATGCAATATAATATGTCTGGAAAAGCTGAAAACACTCATACTGTACACATACAGTCAGGCAGGCAGGCAGGCAGGCAGGCACTCTCTCTCACACACACACACACACGCACGCACGCACGCACACGCACGCACACACACACACACACACACACACACACACACACACACACACACACACACACACACACACACACACACACACACACACACACACACACACACACACACACACACACACACACACACACACACACACACACACACACAGTCGATATGTGGAGAAAAAACATTGTAGAGCACTGTTTGCTAAATAATGCAAAACATGAAAAGCTTTTTTTTCCACACAGCACTCCATCAATAGACATATTGGCAAATGACTCTAATTTATCAGCTTTACCAGTGCTCAGCAATAATTCTCCTGTCTGCCAGTGATTAATAGGAGCTTTTAAGCATCCAGATTTTCCTTTATTACATTCAGACCACATTTCTCTTCCTAGGCCGAGCCCGGGCGTTGGTTTGTCAAATTATCTTTTGACCAGCATACATTGAGCAACGTAACTGAGAAGTCTGATTATTAAAGACCAATTATTTGAAAAATGCCAAATTGCTACTTAGTGAGAGAAGGCTCAAAGCATCATGCTCAATGGTAGTGCTCTATATTCTTGTCACGGAATACTGACAGACTAGAGCGGGACATACACACATAAACTAGGAATTACATTCTTTAAAAAATAACTGGAGAGCATTAAGATGTCTCAATGTTTATGACTGCCACAAAATGCAAGATCGTTTCTTGGATCACTGTCAACAGATCGCAATACAATGTAGGCTTACACCATGACCACGATAGACGACAGGCCATGCTCTTCTTTCAGGTGAATTATGTCTCTTGCAGGCCAACGTAGGAGGAAGGGGTCCGTCTGTGTGTGGCAGCTCTGACCCTAAGCAACATGACACTCAGGCGGTCCATTGTATTTTAGGAAACTAATTTCCTTCTTAACAAAAGGTTCTGAAATACATTTGGAAATTTGCTTTTGATGGAGCATTTATCAATCCTGCCGACAAACATGGAGTGGATAGAAGAGGGAGATGGCTCCTGATACAAACAGAATATCATGGCAATGAAATCAGGACAAATGGAGAGACTGATTTCCAAATTGTTTCCACACAACCTGTTAGAGAGACACGTGTGTCGATCATTGACAAGGTTATTGACAGGTGTCTCAACATATATTATATATTATTATATTATTAACAGGTGAAGGACACAGGACACAGTGCCCTAGTTGTGAACCCAGCTCAGCTCAGTGTTGATGAGAAAAGCTGCTCTGGTGAGGAAGCCGTCCCAAATGATCCAGCACACGAGCAGGTGTGAACGAGACAATTAAGAGTTTTAATGAAGAGGAGGTGAGGATGGAGGGAGGAGAGGGGGAAGGGGAGCATGGAGAGAGGAGGGAGGAGACAGGATCTGCATACCTTAGATGCCTTCCAATATACATCTAAAGAGCTTCTCTAGTGAATCTGACTCTAGCTCAGCTCTGCTCTGTCTCTCACTACACTATGAGAAAAAAGGTGCTATCTAGAGACTAAACAGGATCTTCAGATGTCGCCATAGGAGACATCACTCTTTAACAGTCTGGGTCAGTTGATTGTGAAATCATGTTTCATTCTAAAATGAAACTATGGAGACAGTGACCTAGATATTCTACTCTGCAGCTCCTCTCTCTCTCTCTCTCTCTCTCTCTCTCTCTCTCTCTCTCTCTCTTTCTCTCTACTCTCTACTCTCTACTCTCACGATCCTCTCAGGTTTTGTGTTGTATTTTCATCTGTGACCGTGTCTCTACTCCCCATTATAGAGTGGTCCCAGTCCCCAGGCCAGAGGGATAATTAGATTTGGAAAAACTGAGAATAAATCTCCCCGCTCCCTAAAAACACACCCAGCACTCCAGATTATGCAAATCGACTCCTCATGGTTCCTTTGAATGGAGGCAGAATGGGAGAGTTAACCGTCACCAGGAGGCCTGTAGCACTGGGAGGGGAGCTAGCTACAGCTACTGAGATAAACATACAGAGAGTTCATCTAGAGGGCAGAATGGATGAGGAACCTATTGAACGACAGATGAAGGTTCTTAATTTGATCACCATTTTGCTGATGAAAAATTTGCTGCATAGCAGGAAATGCAAACTTGTAGTGCATTCAAGGTGTAGAAAGGCTTCTAAAGTTTGTAATGCCCACTTTAAAATTGTAGACTTGATTTGGCTTAATGTAAAACGTATCAACACCTACAAAAAATATCCATGAATTAGAATCCACATAATAATTCACATTTACTGTTGCTGCAGGATTATTTTTGTGCTGTAGCAAACTGTCTCAAATTAAGATCTTACATCTGTAACAGTGTGATGTTAATGCTGTGCACTAATTAACTGTGATGTTTTAATTACATGATGTTGTAATTAGGAGGATGTCACGCCCTGACCGTAGATTGCTTTGTATGTTTCTATTTTTAGTTTGGCCAGGGTGTGATGTCGGTGGGTATTCTATTTTGTATGTCTAGGTGTTGTGTTTCTATGTTTAGGCCTGGTATGGTTCCCAATCAGAGGCAGCTGGTTATCGTTGTCTCTGATTGAGAACCATACTTAGGCAGCCTGTTTTCCCACTATGGGTGTGGGAAGTTGTTTTCTGTCTTTGTGTGTCTGCGCCAGACAGAACTGTTTCATTTGTTCTGCTTTGTTGTGTTTTTTTTTGTTCTAGTGTTCAATTTCTTTATTAAATTTACCATGAACACGTACAACGCTGCACCTTGGTCCTCTTCACATTTTTCCAGCTATGAATATTGTTACAGAGGAAGATTATCTCTTGTTACCCCTTACTTTTTGATCTGGACTTTAGATGTTCCCAGATCTGTAAAGACTCCAGAGTACTCAGTGTGCGTTTGGAGTTAGGAACTCACTCACCTACACATCCAACTTTCTCACCTGAAAAACACTTCTACGTTACCAAATGATTAAAGATTCATCTGGAATAATTAATTAGTATTCATTAGTTGACATGGTGTATAATACACTTGCTGTATGGTCCAGTCAAGTTATGTTGTGTTTCCAACACAGTTCACAGCAGAGAGAATAGCCCATCCTCAGGGAGAGATAGAACTCTTCCCTCTGTCTCTGTTTTCATTATCTCTGTCTCCGTTTTCATTATCTCTGTCTCCATTTTCATTATCTCTGTCTCCTTGTGTTAGAACCCACACACCACTTTTATATCTAACAGCTTCAATGCCCTCTTTCTCTCGTCTCTCTCTCTCTTTAACACATTCTCTATGCTCTTGAATCTTTCTCTCCTCTCTCCCTCATTACCTCACAATGTGCAAAGACTGTTAAATTAATTCTCTTCCAAGCATCACTGTACTTTCCTGTGAACGGTCCCAGTGCTAAATGTTGTTTATCACACTCTAAGTGCTGGGGATAATGTGTGGTCCGGTCTTAAAACTCAACGCAATGATGCCACAGTGGTGGCAAATTGCTGCAGTTAAAACACATGCTGAAATTACCAGTGGCAATTTGTGTGTCGGAAATGCTCCATTCTCTTCAGTTTATTGTTAGCTTGTTGTTAGTAGTGTCACACTTTAGAGAGAGCTAGAGACGGAGGAGGGCACCCTGATGTACTTATCTCCTCTTAGCTTCCTGTACATAACAAAACAATCATGTCTTTGTCTGTTTATGATGTCTGTGATGCTTCTGACTGAGATACAATGTGATCGTCTACACTTCTGGGAACAGTCCTGATTGTTGTGTGCTGTGCCCCGATGTGTACTCGGCTTATAGAATCACACAAGAGAGTCAAGCACTTGAGGGTGAAACTGCAAAACGCCAGAAAACAACGCAGATCCCACTGGTGTTATGAAATGACCCATATCAGAATAATAGCAGTTTAACTATGCATGAACTCCAGAGAATACTGGGAGAGAGGAACAATGAATTATCTCACCATGTAATTATTATTCATATGTTTGACAAATAGGAGAGGAGCTTTAGAGATGCATCCAACCGAGAGAGAGAGAGAGAGAGAGAGTGAGATAGATAGATAGAGAACGAGAGAGAGAGAGAGAAAAGAGAGAGAGAGAGAGAGAGTGAGAGGGGGGGGGAGAGACAGAGACAGAGAGAGAGAGAGAGAGAGAGAGAGAGAGAGAGAGAGAGAGAGAGAGAAAGAGAGAGAGACAGAGAGAGAGACAGAGACAGAGAGCAAGCGAGCGAGCGAGAGAGAGAGGGAGAGAGAGAGAGCAAGCGAGCGAGAGAGAGAGAGAGAGAGAGAAAGAGAGAGAAAGAAAGGTAGAAAAAGAGAAGGGGAGAAAAGAGAGGAGAGACTAACTCAAGTGGGAGGGAGAAACAGAATGACAGAAAATGAGAAAGAGAGTGGGCTGGAGAGAGGAGAAAGAGGAGGGAGAGAGGGACAAGGTTGGACGAGGGAGATTCTCTTGAGAGTGAGTGTTATTAATCTGAGTGTCAGCACCTCTACCCACGCTCCTCTGGGGCGGAAATCTAGGGTTATGAAAGCTGCTCTCCCAGATGAAATACCACACCTGTCTACACACAGAGATGAGAGGAATAAAAGTAACAGGAAAAGAAGTGAAGAGAGGGAAAGAAAGAGAGCGATGTGGGTAGGATGGAGATAGAGACAGAAAAAGTGAAAGAGTCTGAAAGTTAGACTCAGGCCCTTGCAGTGACGCTGGCAAAAGACAGGTGAAAAATGCATGTCTTGATTCTTAAATTGCCTGTCATCAATTTACTTGTGAAATAGAGTAACATGGAGCTGAGTCCTGGCAGTCTGGAGGGAAGACCGGCTGTAAGAAAGTATATTAGAACTCCCATAAGTGAAGCTTCAACACCATGTCTCATCATTACAGGTTCCACTGCTGTATCCTCTATGAGACATACTCACTGTCGTTTAGTCAATCAATTAAGGGGACAGTACATGAGTGTAATAAGCTCTGAGCAGGGTATTATACCTACACTGGAGGTATCAGGTATGAGGATTTACTCATTTGTAATGCCTGGGTTAGAGAAAGATTATTGAAATATGTTTAACATATACCTGTCAGCAACTGCATGGTGACCAATAGTTTTTGATGCATTGCGAAGGCCAATTCAAACTGTTCCACTTGACGCAGACAAATCTGCACGTATGTGCATGTGCGTGTGCACGTGTTTGTCTGTACGTGCCGAATTAACCAAATGCAGAGTCAGCAAAGGTGTCCAGTGGACCAGTGATGTCTTAGAATGGCTCATAGAAAAACAGCAACCAGCTAGCCAGCAGTGAGATGCTATTTATGCAAATGACAAATCAAATCAAATGTTATTGTTTGAGTACAAATAATAAGCAGACGTGGGTGTAGCGAAATGCTTACTTTTCTAGCTCTAAAACTGCAGTAATAGCTAACAATACAAAACAACACACGCAGATCCCAAAATTAAAAGCAAGGGATTAAGAAATATTGAAATATTACACCGAGCAATGTCAGAGTCTGGAAAATAAATATATTGAAAACTGTTTTCTGCCCCTCCCAAAAGATAGAATTTGTAGATAATTGACCCTCTTTCTGGGACTCGCTCACAAACAGGACCAAGCCTGGCCTGCTGAGGAGTGACGGACTCCATCCTAGCTGGAGGGGTGCTCTCATCTTATCTACCAACATAGACAGGGCTCTAACTCCTCCAGCTCCACAATGAAATAGGGTGCAGGTCAGGCAGCAGGCTGTTAGCCAGCCTGACAGCTTAGTGGAGTCTGCCACTAGCACAGTCAGTGTAGTCAGCTCAGCTATCCCCATTGAGGCCATGTCTGTGCCTCGTCCTAGGTTGGGCAAAACTAAACATGGAGGTGTTCGCCTTAGCAATTTTAGCAATCACTGATCATAATCTTGATGTGATTGGCCTGACTGAAACATGACTTAAGCCTGATGAATTTACTGAGTTAAATGAGGCCTCACCTCCTGGCTACACTAGTGACCATATCCCCCATGCATCCTGCAAAGGCGGAGGTGTTGCTAACAATTACAATAGCAAATTTCAATTTTTTCTTCATGAAATCTATGCAGCCTACCCAATCACTTTTTATAGCTACTGTTTACAGGCCCCCTATCGGACCATGTAGTCATAGCAGATAATATTCTAATTTTTGGTGACTTTAATATTCACATTGAAAATTCCACAGACCCACTCCAAAAGGATTTTGGAGCTATCATCGACTCATTGGGTTTTGTCCAACATGTCTCTGGACCTACTCACTGTCACGGTCATACTCTGGACCTAGTTATGTCCCATGGAATAAATGGTGTGGCTCTTAATATTTTTCCTCATAATCCTGGACTATCGGACCACCATTTTATTATGTTTGCAATTGCAACAAATCATCTGCTCAGACCCCAAACAAGGGGCATCAAAAGGCATGCTAAAAATTCTCAGACAACACAAAGATTCATTGATGCCCTTCCAGACTCCCTCTGCCTACCCAAGGACGTCAGAGGACAAAAATCAGTTAACCACCTAACTGAGGAACTCAATATAACCTTGCGCAATACCCTAGAAGCAGCTGCACCCCTAAAAACTAAACACATTTCTCATAAGAAACTAGCTCCCTGGTATACAGAAAATACCCGAGCTCTGAAGCAAGCTTCCAGAAAATTGGAATGGAAATGGCTCCACACCAAACTGGAAGTATTCCGACGAGCTTGGACAGACAGTACCGTGCAGTATCGAAGAGCCCTCACTGCTGCTCGATCATCCTATTTTACTGTCGCAATGCTAACTAAAAAGCAGCATTCCCCAAGTGAGGATGGCTTTCACTTCAGCAGTAATAAATTCATGAACTTCTTTGAGGAAAAGACAATGACAATTAGAAAGCAAATTACGGACTTCTCTTTAAATCTGCGTATTCCTTCAAAGCCCAGTTGTCCTGAGTCTGCACAACTCTGCCAGGACATAGGATCAAAAGAGACACTCAAGTGTTTTAGTACTATATCCCTTGACACAATGATTAAAATAATCATGGCCTCTAAACCATCAAGCTGCATACTGGACCCTATTCCAACTAAACTACTGAAAGAGCTGCTTCCTGTGCTTGGCCCTCCTATGTTGAACATAATAAACGGCTCTCTATCCACCGGATGTGTACCAAACTCACTAAAAGTGGCAGTAATAAAGCCTCTCTTGAAAAAGCCAAACCCAGAAAATATAAAAACTATCGGCCTATATCGAATCTTCCATTCCTCTCAAAAATGTTAGAAAAAGCTGTTGCGCAGCAACTCACTGACTTCCTGAAGACAAACAATGTATACGGAATGCTTCAGTCTGGTTTTAGACCCGTCATAGCACTGAGACTGCACTTGTGAAGGTGGTAAATTACCTTTTAATGGCATCTGCATCTGTCCTCGTGCTCCTAGACCTTAGTGCTGCTTTTGATACCATCGATCACCACATTCATTTGGAGAGATTGGAAACACAAATTGGTCTACATGGGCAAGTTCTGGCCTGGTTTTGATCTTATCTGTTGGAAAGATATCAATTTGTCTCTGTGAATGGTTTGTCCTCTGACAAATCAACTGTACATTTCGGTGTTCCTCAAGGTTCCATTTTAGGAACACTATTGTTTTCACTATATATTTTACCTCTTGGGGATGTCATTCGAAAACATAATGTTCACTTTCACTGCTATGCGGATGACACACAGCTGTACATTTCAATGAAACATGGTGAAGAAGCCTGTGTTTCAGTTTTTTAACCTCGGACAAAACAGAGATGCTTGTTCTAGGTCCCAAGAAACAAAGAGATCTTTTGTTGAATCTGACAATTAATCTTAATGGTTGTACAGTCGTCTCAAATAAAACTGTGAAGGACCTCGGCGTTACGCTGGACCCTGATCTCTCTTTTGACGAACATATCAAGACTGTTTAAAGGACAGCTTTTTTCCATCTACGTAACATTGCAAAAATCAGAAACTTTCTGTCCAAAAATGATGCAGAAATATTAATCCATGCTTTTGTTACTTCTAGGTTAGACTACTGCAATGCTCTACTTTCCGGCTACCCAGATAAAGCACTAAATAAACTTCAGTTAGTGCTAAATACGGCTGCTAGAATCCTGATTAGAACCAAAACATTTGATCATATTACTCCAGTGCTAGCCTCCCTACACTGGCTTCCTGTTAAGGCAAGGGCTGATTTCAAGGTTTTACTGCTAACCTACAAAGCATTACATGGGCTTGCTCCTACCTATCTCTCTGATTTGGTCCTGCCGTACATACCTACACGTACGCTATGGTCACAAGACGCAGGCCTCCTAATTGTCCCTAGAATTTCTAAGCAAACAGCTGGAGGCAGGGCTTTCTCCTATATTGCTCCATTTTTATGGAATGGTCTGCCTACCCATGTGAGAGACGCAGACTCAGTCTCAACCTTTAAGTCTTTACTGAAGACTCATCTCTTCAGTGGGTCATATGATTGAGTGTAGTCTGGCCCAGGAGTGTGAAGGTGAATGGCAAGGCTCTGGAGTAACGAACCGCCCTTGCTGTCTCTGCCTGGCCGGTTCCCCTCTCTCCACTGGGATTCTCTGACTCTAACCCTATTACAGGGGCTGAGTCACTGGCTTACTGGTGCTCTTTCATGCCGTCCCTAGGGGGGGTGTGTCACTTGAGTGGGTTGAGTCACTAATGTGACCTTCCTGTCTGGGTTGGCGCCCCCCCTTGGGTTGTGCTGTGGCGGAGATCTTTGTGGGCTATACTAGGCCTTGTCTCAGGATGGTAAGTTGGTGGTTGAAGATATCCCTCTAGTTGTTTGGGGACTGTGCTTTGGCAAAGTGAGTGGGGTTATATCCTTCCTGTTTGGCCCTGTCCGGGGGTATCATCGGATGGGGCCATAGTGTCTCCTGACTCCTCCTGTCTCAGCCTCCAGTATTTATGCTGCAGTAGGTTATGTGTCGGGGGGCTAGGGTCAGTTTGTTATATCTGGAGTACTTCTCCTGTCTTATCTGGTGTCCTGTGTGAATTTAAGTATGCTCTCTCTAATTCTCTCTTTCTCTCTTTCTCTCTCGGAGGACCTGAGCCCTAGGACCATGCCTCAGGACTACCTGGCATGATGACTCCTTGCTGTCCCCAGTCCACCTGGCCGTGCTGCTGCTCCAGTTTCAACTGTTCTGCCTGCGGCTATGTAATCCTGACCTGTTCACCGGACGTGCTACCTGTCCCAGACCTGCTGTTTTCAACTCTCTAGAGACAGCAGGAGTGGTAGAGATACTCTTAATGATCGGCTATGAAATGCCAACTGACATTTGCTCCTGAGTTGCTGACTTGCTGCACCCTCGACAACTACTGTGATTATTATTATTTATTTATGAACCTTTGAACATCTTGGCCATGTTCTGTTATAATCTCCACCCGGCACAGCCAGAAGAGGACTGGCCACCCCTCATAGCCTGGTTCCTCTCTAGGTTTCTTCCTAGGTTTTGGCCTTTCTAGGGGGTTCTTCCTAGCTACTGTGCTTCTACACCTGCATTGCTTGCTGTTTGGGGTTTTAGGCTGGGTTTCTGTACAGCACTTTGAGATATCAGCTGATGTACGAAGGGCTTTATAAATACATTTGATTTGATTTTGATTTGATTTGATATATACAGTGCCAGTCAAAAGTTTGGACACACCTTCACATTCCAGGGTTTTTCTTTATTTGTACGATTCTTCTACATTGTAGAAATAATAGTGAAGACATCAAAACTATGAAATAACACATATGGAATCATGTAGTAAGTAAAAAAGTGTTAAACAAATCAAAATATGTTTTATATTTGAGATTCTTCAACTTAGCCACCCTTTGACTTGATGACTACTTTGCACACTCTTGGCATTATGGACAGTACAGTATGTGAATAGAAAAGGTGTGTACAGCAGTAGTAATAAACTGAAAAACAATTTCAAGTTTACTAAGATTTTACACAGATCTTCATTGTAAAGTGTTGAAACAATGTTTCCCATGCTTGGGAATAAACAATTAATGAACATGCACCTGTGGAATGGTTGTTTAGACACTAACAGCTTACAGACGGTAGGCAATTAAGGTCACAGTTATGAAAACTTAGGACACTAGAGAGGCCTTTCTCCAGACTCTGAAAAACACAAAAAGAAAGATTTCCAGGGTCCCTGCTCATCTGAACGTGCCTAGGCATACTGTAAGGACGCATGAGAACTGCAGATGTGTCCAGGGCAATAAATAGTCCATACTCCGTACTGTGAGACACCTACAGGGAGACAGGATGGATAGCTGACCGTCCTCGCAGTGGCAGACCACATGTAACAACTCTGGATAAGAGCGTCTGCTAAATGACTTAAATGTAAATGTAAATGTAACAACACTTGCACAGGATCGGTACATCCGAACATCACAGCTGCAGGACAGGTACAGGATGTCAACAACGACTGCCCGAGTTACACCAGGAACGCACAATCCCTCCATCAGTGCTCAGACTGTCTGCAATAGGCTGAGAGAGGCTGGACTGAGGGCTTGTAGGCCTGTTGTTGGCAGGTCTTCACCAGACATCACCGGCAACGTCGCCTATGGGCACAAACCCACTGCCACTGGACCAGACAGGACTGGCAAAAAGTGCTCTTCACTGACAAGTCGCGGTTTTGTCTCACCAGGGGTGATAGTCGGATTTGCGTTTATCGTCAATGAGTGTTACACCGAGTCCTGTACTCTGGAGCGGGATCGATTTGGGGGTGGTGGGTCCGTCATGGTCTGGGGCGGTGTGTCATAGCATCATCTGAGCTTGTTGTCATTGCAGGCAATCTCAACTCTGTGCGTTACAGGGAAGACGACGGAGGTGGGTTATGGTAGATAAATGAGCATTACATTCTCTGGTGGACATTCCTGCAGTCAGCTTGCCAATTGCAAACTCCCTCAAAGAGACGTCTGTGGCATTGTGTTGTGTGACAAAACTGCACATATTAGTGGCCTTTTATTGTCACCAGCACAATGTGCACCTGTGTAATGATCATGCTGTTTAATCAGCTTCTTGATATGCCACACCTGTCAGGTGGATGGATTATCTTGACAAAGGAGAAATGCTCACTAACAGAGATGTAAACAAATTTGTGCACAAAATTTAAGAGAAATTTAACATGGGACCAACACTTTACATATTGCGTTTCTATTTTGTTCAGTGTAAATAGGATAGGCCATGACTAGAGTTCAGTATATGCATATGAAATTAGTTAAACAGTATGTAAATAGTGTTAATGACTATGTACATAGGGCAGCATACTCTACGGTGCAGGGTAGAGTACCAGGTGGTAGTCGGTAGTGACAGTGACTAAAGATAAGGGCAGGGTACAGGGCACAGGCCGGCGAGTGGTGACTATTTAACAATCTGATGGCCTGGAGATAGAAGCAATTTTTCAGTCTCTCGTTCCCAGCTTTGATGCACCTGTACTGTCTCCGCCTTGAAGATTGTAGCAGACTGAACATGCCGTGGCCTGGGAGGCTGAGGTCCTTGAAGATTGTAGCAGACTGAACATGCCGTGGCCTGGGAGGCTGAGGTCCTTGAAGATTGTAGCAGACTGAACATGCCGTGGCCTGGGTGGCTGAGGTCCTTGAAGATTGTAGCAGACTGAACATGCCGTGGCCTGGGTGGCTGAGGTCCTTGAAGATTGTAGCAGACTGAACATGCCGTGGCCTGGGTGGCTGAGGTCCTTGAAGATTGTAGCAGACTGAACATGCCGTGGCCTGGGTGGCTGAGGTCCTTGAAGATTGTAGCAGACTGAACATGCCGTGGCCTGGGTGGCTGAGGTCCTTGAAGATTGTAGCAGACTGAACATGCCGTGGCCTGGGTGGCTGAGGTCCTTGAAGATTGTAGCAGACTGAACATGCCGTGGCCTGGGTGGCTGAGGTCCTTGATGATTGTAGCAGAATGAACATGCCATGGCCTGGGTGGCTGAGGTCCTTGAAGATTGTAGCAGACTGAACATGCCGTGGCCTGGGTGGCTGAGGTCCTTGAAGATTGTAGCAGACTGAACATGCCGTGGCCTGGGTGGCTGAGGTCCTTGAAGATTGTAGCAGACTGAACATGCCGTGGCCTGGGTGGCTGAGGTCCTTGAAGATTGTAGCAGACTGAACATGCCGTGGCCTGGGTGGCTGAGGTCCTTGAAGATTGTAGCAGACTGAACATGCCGTGGCCTGGGTGGCTGAGGTCCTTGAAGATTGTAGCAGACTGAACATGCCGTGGCCTGGGTGGCTGAGGTCCTTGATGATTGCTTGGCCTTCCTGTGACACCGGATGCTGTAGTTGTCCTGGCGGTTAAGGCAGTGTGCCCCCGGTGATGCTTTGGGCTGACCGCACCACCTTCTGGAGAGCCCTGCGGTTGCGGACGGTGCAGTTGCCGTACCAGGCGGTGATTCAGCCAAACAGGATGCTCTCAATGGTGCACCTGTAGAAGTTTGTGAGGGTCTTACGGGCCAAGACAAATTTCTTTAGCCTCCTGAGGTCGAAGAAGCGCTATGGCACCTTCTTCATCACACTGTTTGTGTGGATGGATCATTTAAGGTTGTCAGTGATGTGCACACCGAGGAACTTAAAGCATTTCACCCTCTCCACTGCAGTTCAGTCAATGTGGATTGGGGTCAATTACCACATCCTTCGTGTTATTGACGTTGAGGGAGAGGTTATTTTCCTGGCACCACTCAGCAAGAGGCCTCACCTCCTCTCCACCTCTGACTGTTGTGTCGTCTGCAAAGAGTCACTGCCGCTAGTTGCCAAAAAGATAACAACGCTCTCTGTACAGTACAGAATTATCTATTAGGGCCAGAGAGAGTGAGAAAGAGAAGGGGGGGGTAGCGAGACAGAGAGACAGCCAGGGAGAGGATGAGACAGTTTATAATACTTTAAAGGTCTGTGTTATTTAATTTAGTTAATGAAGAGAGAGAGAGAGAGAGAGAGAGAGAGAGAGAGAGAGAGAGAGAGAGAGAGAGAGAGAGAGAGAGGAAAAGTGATGGGCCCAGTATTTTGTAAAACTGCTATTGACTCTGTCTCGCTCTCCCTATCCCTCTCCTGTTTGGATAAGTAGTAGAGAGTAGGACAGAGTGGTCCAATCACAGTGACTCTTTACATGTCAGAGATAGCGCTGTGTGACTTCACAGAGAGAGATGCTCCACTTAACTGTCTGACATTGTTCTTCTTGCTCCTCAATGCCAACGCCCATTTTACTATACACTCACTTAAGTATATGCCAAGGATATGTGTGTGTGTGTGTGTGTGTGTGTGTGTGTGTGTGTGTGTGTGTGTGTGTGTGTGTGTGTGTGTGTGTGTGTGTGTGTGTGTGTGTGTGTGTGTGTGTGTGTGTGTGTGTGTGTGTGTGTGTGTGTGTGTGTGTGTGTGTGTGCATGTGTGTGTGTGTGTGTGTCAGAATGAAGAGCAGATTTATCAGGGTTTAAGTTGTTTTGCCATAGCAGTCAGATGGAGACAGTGTTCTCTTATTGTGTACACAGACTCAGTGAGGCAGAAACTGTTCATCAGAGAGCTGTAGCGACGGCGATGAAACAAGCTGAACAGAACTCCCCCTAACACAGAGGTCATACAGTACAGAAACTCAACCAAACTGACTCCTACAGAAGAGAAGTAAATAACACAGTCATCTGTGTCCGTACACATCCCACTGTCCCACTGCACAAGGCCACTACTTGGAAATGCATTGTCAAACAATGTAGAAAATTGTACAGAAACACAAATACAAAATCTCCATTTCATATTTTTTGGAGGTTGCTCACCAGTTCCCTTGGTGCAGGGAGAAAGTAGCTCCCAGTTCCCTTGGTGCAGGGAAAAGTAGCTCCCAGGACATTGGATCATTAGGGGATAAATTGTCAGGACAGATATTTATTATCTTTAGAAGGAGACATTTATTAATGTGTGGTCTCCTCCCTGGCACTAAATGGTCATGTCACTGCCTGGCCTTGTGCTGGAGCCTGAATGATGCATGGACAGATCTGAGGCGGAGGTACAGAGGTGCGGAGATACGGAGAGAGAAAAACACTTTCCAACTAACTGCCTCCCGAGGTGCGAGGAGATCTGAAAGGCTGCCGCTCACAGCTGCGTGAATTGGACTGGAAACAAGTCTCCATATTCAGCCATTTATGATGTAGAGGAGCGGAGGGGAGGAAAATAGAGGGGAGGAAGAGAAGAGGACGAGGGGATGAAAAGAGGGGGAAGAGGGGAGGGGGAAGAGAGGAGGGGAGGAAGAGAAGAGGACGAGGGGATGAAAAGAGGGGGAAGAGGGGAGGGGTAAGAGAGGAGGGGAGGAAGAGAAGAGGATGAGGGGATGAAAAGAGGGGGAAGAGGGGAGGGGAAGAAAGGAGGGGAGGAAAAGAGGATGAGAAGAGAGAAGGGGAGGAGAAGATGAGGGGGAGAGAGGAGGGGAGGAAGAGAAGAGGACGAGTGGATGAAAAGAGGGGGAAGAGGGGAGGGGAAGAGAGGAGGGGAGGGGAGGAAAAGAGGATGAGAGGAGAGGAGGGGAGGACAAGATGGGGGGAGAGAGGAGGGGAGGAAGAGAAGAGGACGAGGGGATGAAAAGAGGGGGAAGAGGGGAGGGGAAGAGAGGAGGGGAGGGGAGGAAAAGAGGATGAGAGGAGAGGAGGGGAGGAGAAGATGAGGGGAGAGAGGAGGGGAGGAAGAGAAGAGGACGAGGGGATGAAAAGAGGGGGAAGAGGGGAGGGGAAGAGAGGAGGGGAGGAAAAGAGGATGAGAAGAGAGGAGGGGAGGAGAAGATGAGGGGGAGAGAGGAGGGGAGGAAAATATGGGGGAGGAAGAGAAGAGGACGAGGGTATGAAAAGAGGGGGAAGATGGAGGAGGAGAGACCTTGGGAGGGGAATGAAGGGCATCATCCAAGACAAACTCTGAGAGACAGAAACACTTCCATCTTCAGGCTGATACCTCTCTCCATCTCTCTCTTTGTCTATCTCTCTCTCTGGCATGTATTTGGCAGGCTCTCTGTATAAGGATAATGATGCTGGCAGGTAGCGACTGGGCTGAGAATAATCTCAGGGAAGGCAGCATTAACCTGTCTATTAGCATAAGCCATTACATGAATACCTTTAACATTACATAATCCATAGGAAATATATCAGCCTCCATACACCCAGACTACAAAATAATATAGGTCAAAACACAGGATTATGTAACTGCTATGGGAAATAGGGCAGCCTCAGTTACAATCAACTGCTTCCAATGGCGAAAACGGACAGAAAACACCTCTACAGAAGCTCTATACAGTATACTTGACATATAAACTCAGTCAGTTATAGGAATAGGAAAAGAAATAGTCTGTGACATTAAGTATTTAGCATTTCATTCAGATCCCTATTAGCTATTGCTGAAGCAGTGGCTACTCTTCCTTGGGGTTCTGGAACAGGTGATTGTAGGGAAGTGACGTGTATTAAACCTGCTATGGGAAATAAAGTGTTGTGATTGATCTCATCACACTCGAGCTCAGAGAAAACCCAATTGAAGAGAATGTTACTCCAGACTGCTATTCTTCAGTAATAATAGAAGAAGAGCATTGATCTGTTAAGTACAGAAAAGTCTAGAAGAAAAATAAACACAAAGCTATTTTGGCGAGGTGCTGGCTAGCGGAGTAGAAAACTTGAAAATAAAAGAGAGCCGCTCACTCTAGGAGCTCAGATGCAAAAATGTAATTACCAACATTTCGACAGCCAAGCTGTCTTCATCAGGGTATAATCACAGACACTGTAGCATGACTCGTTTATATAGTGTCAAAAGACACAGGTGTCTGTAATCATGGCCAAGAGTGGCCTAATATCATTGGTTAATTATCAAATATTAAAATGGCATACAAAGAACAGCATACAAACAACAAATAGATAGCATATGACCCTAAATTAATTTTAGACTACACAAGCTTACAAACAACTACAATGGCAAAGTAACAATAATCACATGAATGGCTTCAGATCAAAGTCTACGTCCAGAAAAGTCTCTGCAAGCTCAGCAGTTAAAGATATACCAAGGACGATGCTTGTCTCCAGTTCACACAAGGCACCTCACCGGGCCACAACAAAGAAGAGTTTCACAGTCCAGCAGCCCCATCTGCAGGCGAAGCACAACAAAATGAATAATGAAATCATCATAACCTTCTGCTGGACTTTACAACACATCCAAGAGAAAAACAGACAGAACAAACCCCCGAAATATCTTGGAAAACCTGCTCAATAAAATGTTAGACACACATGATGCAATCTCAGATGCATAAAACATTTTGTGATCCCCAAAAATAAAACCTGCAAAAATTGCAGATTGTATTCCTAGCAGTGACACATCATCCCCTCTACAGCCTAGATTAGCTAGCCTATAAGTATTTCTGAGTGGTCGGAACAATGTGCCTGCCTGTCTGCTAGGGGAATCCATACTACTGCTACTGGAGGAACAGGAACAGGACAAGGGCACAGGAGTCGATCTGTGCTTTTCATCTGCAGCCTGCAGTCAGCTCTTCCATCCAACCAGTCTTCTCTTCCATCTCGATTAGGGGCCTGACAGCACCGTTTAGACCAGGGGGATGAAGGACTGCCGGGCATCACACACTACAGCCACACCCGCCTGTCACACACACACAGCCCTCCCCCTATCCCATCCCCAGCGCCTGTCACAGCCAGAGTCATTCCCATAATATAGATCTGAGGGACAATGGCACTTACTTCCACAATGACAATTACTGCAGCCTGGCCCTGGAAACCCACTTACAGAGGCAATGTCACATCTCTCACTTTTAATAGCTGATTCAGTGATGTAGTGTGGTGAGGCTGTAATGTTTATGTGTGGATGTGGCTGGATGGAGATTTCATGTGCTGCACGCAAAGGCTTGTAAATTAGTGTTTTATATGGATATGCGAAGGTACATTAACATGCACACACACACACACGTACACACACATGGATACAGTGACCACTGTGGGCAACATTCAGAAGGTTCCGACTCTCTGTGTTTTTTATTCCTAGTGGTACGGTGTGTGTTTACATTAGCATAACAGAAAGTAGACCTGTTTGTTTACAGAAATGTACCTTTTCAGTTGTTTGTTTATTCATTCCCTTTAAATTGCGGAGAGCAAACACAGATGGAGCAGGGGCTGCATTTTGTGTGTTTACCGTGTGTGTGTGTGTGTGTGTGTGTGTGTGTGTGTGTGTGTGTGTGTGTGTGTGTGTGTGTGTGTGTGTGTGTGTGTGTGTGTGTGTGTGTGTGTGTGTGTGTATGTGTGTGTGTGTGTTTACTCTGTAAATGTGTTTTCTCTCAACTTTCTCTCCTCAGGTGAACACAAATCACCCAGCCAGAGGGTTTACCTCACATAATATGAGTCTTTCCAGGTTTCTAAGAGCTTTCCACTTCTGGGTTGTGCAACATTTGCCCATTCTTTTCAAAATGCTTCAAGCTCTGTCAAATTGTTTGTTGATCATTGCTAGACAACCATTTTCAGGTCTTGCCATAGATTTTTAAGTACATTTAATTCAAAACTGTAACTCGGCAGCTCTGAACATTCACTGTCTTCTTGGTAAGCAAGTCCAGTGTAGATTTGGCTTTGTGTTTTAGGTTATTGTCCTGCTGAAAGGTAAATTCACCTCCCAGTGTCTGGTGGAAAGCAGAATGAACCAGGTTTTCTTCTAGGACTTTGTCTGTTTCTTCTTATCCTGAAAAAGTTCTTAACGATTACAAGTATACCCATAACATGATGGCGCCACCACTATGCTTGAAGATATGAAAAGTGGTACTCATTAATCTGTTGTATTGGATTCAGAACAATAAGTTCATTGCTTTGCCACATTCTTTGCAGAATCACTTCAGTGCCTTGTTGCAAACAGGACGCACGTTTGTAATACTTTTATTCTGTACAGGCTTCCTTCTTTTCACTCTGTCAATTAGGTCAGTATTGTGGAGTAACTACAATGTTGCTGATCCATCCTCAGTTTTCTCTCATCACAGCCATTAAACTCTGTAACTGTTTTAAAGTCACAATTGGCCTCATGGTGAATTCCCTGAGCGGTTTCCTTCCTCTCCGGCCAACTAAGTTAGGAAGGACACCTGCCACTTTTTAGTGACTGGATGTATTGATGCATCATCCAAAGTGTAATGAATAACTTCACCATGCTCAAAGGAATATTCAATGTCTGTTTTTTTATTTTTACCCATCTACCAGTAGATGCCCTTCTTTGAGGGGCTTTGGAAAACCTCCCTGGTCTTTGTGGTTGAATCTCTATTTGAAATTCACTGCTCGACTGATGCACCTTACATGCTGTATGTGTGTAACTTATTGTCTAACTTATTTTGTTTGTACCTCTAAGGCAATAGAGGTTTCAAAACCTTGTCTCTTCCCTATATTGCTCTGTCGGTCTCCTTTTAAGAAGGACTATACTGGTCTGGAAGAGAATTGATCCGCTTGTTACAAGAAACATAGATATACATTCTATTACATGTGTGTGTGGGGTACAGAGATGAGGTAGTCATTCAACAATCATGTTAAGCACTATTATTGCACACAGAGTGAGTCCATGCAACTTATTATGTGACTTGTTAAGCACATTTTACTCATTAACTTATTTAGGCTTGCGGTAACAAAGGAGATGAATACTTATTGACTCGAGACATTTTATGTTGTCCTTTCTTATTAATTTGGAAAAAGTCAAGGGGTTTGAATACGTTCTGAAGGCACTTTTTTTGTACACTGAGTGTACAAAACATTAGGAACACCTGATCTTTCCATGAGATAGACCGACCAGGTGAATCCAGGTGAAAGCTATGATCGCTTATTGATGTCACTTGTTAAATCCACTTCAATAAGTGTAGATGAAGGGGAGGAGACAGGTTAAAGGATTTTAAGCCTTGAGACATGGATTGCGTATGTTTGCCGTTCAGAGGGGGAATGGGCAAGACAACATATTTAAGTGCCTTTGAACGGGGTATGGAAGAAGGTGACAGGCGCACTGGTTTGAGTATGTCAAGAACTGCAACGCTGCTGGGTTTTTCACACTCAACAGTTTCCCGTGTGTATCAAGAATGGTTCACCACCCAAAGGACATCCAGCCAACTTAACACAACTGTGGGAAGCATTGGAGTCAACATGGGCCAGCATCCCTGTGGAACACTTTCAACACCTTGTAGAGTCCATGCCCTGACAAATTGAGGCTGTTTTGAGGGCAAAAGGGTGTGTGGCTCAATATGTTCCTAATGTTTTGTACACTCAGTGTATATGTAAAGTGTATGGGTCAGTGCCACTGTAAGCTACCTGGTTCTGCAGGTGAAGAGTCAGGTGGACTCTGAGGGAGTAGGTCAACTCGGGCCAGAGCTGTATAAAGCTTCCTGTATGCTACTATACTGTAGAGATGCAACAATCTACACTGGGGACCAATTTAGACTTAGGATGCCAGGTGTGTGCACTCACTGGGCAATCAGCCACTTCAGCTTTATATTCATCATCTTCACCACCACCCCAACATCAACATATGTGAAAAGTGTACTCTTTGTAATAAAAAATATAGAGGACAATGTGTTTCCAATGAAATCGTCGGTGTGCATAGTGTGATTTTAACCAATTATAAGTAAGCATTGACTACTAATTGCCTACTAATTGGTTGATGATGTCATTGGAAACACTTATTTTCCTCTATCTTTTATACTACCACATTTTCCCATATGTCGATGTTGGGGTGGTGCTGGAGATGATGAACATGAAATTGAACATTTTTGAAATTTCCTTTTAACTGTTCAGCAAAGTGCCAGGGAGAACCGCTAACCAGCAAGACTGCAGCCTCTGATGATTGCAACTTTGCACCTCTGATCTGAACTATCTCATTAGAGCAGGAAATAACTTTGCCTCTACAGTTACAGTGAAGAGATTCAGCAATACTTCCCTGCAGGAGCCTTAAAGGGAGAACTCGCTGATGTCGTCCATAGGCAGAAGATGCCAATGGTACCTCAGGGGCATTATGGCCACAAGCTATGTCTATGACATTCAGGTGAACTAGTCATTAAGAATAACCTCCTTAATCTGTCACTAGAGGGCGATGTGACCATGGTGCTTGCCTACGGAGCTGTGAGGGGAACGGCACCGCAGTACCTCCAGGCTCTGATCAGGCCCTACACCCAAACAAGGGCACTGCGTTCATCCACCTCTGGCCTGCTCGCCTCCCTACCACTGAGGAAGTACAGTTCCCGCTCAGCCCAGTCAAAACTGTTCGCTGCTCTGGCCCCCCAATGGTGGAACAAACTCCCTCACGACGCCAGGACAGTGGAGTCAATCACCACCTTCCGGAGACACCTGAAACCCCACCTCTTCAAGGAATACCTAGGATAGGATAAGTAATCCTTCTCCCCCCCCCCTTAAATGATTTAGATGCACTATTGTAAAGTGGCTGTTCCACTGGATGTCAGAAGGTGAATTCACCAATTTGTAAGTCGCTCTGGATAAGAGCGTCTGCTAAATGACTTAAATGTAAATGTAAATGTAAAATGTGCTCCAGTTTTACTGTAAACCAAGTGCTCTGGTTGACAGTGCTCTAGCACAGGCAATTTAGCTTATAACAATCTACGAAACACAACAATAAAATGACGGAGAGTCATTATTGCCAGTTTGGACCTGCAGTGAGTGAGCTGGCTGGTCTATCCTGATGTTGGTTTAGACTGGAAGGAAACTGGGGGACTGAGGTGACTGGGTCCAGCATATAATTCACTACATAGGCCTGGCAGTCTGGGACACTGTTTTACAGATGACTCCCTTCTCTGGAGAAACAGACATGGTACACGTTCACTTCCGGTACTTCCTTATTTTGTTTGATAAAAATCTGCAGTTGATGCCATTTCCTAAAGATGTTTATCTCTTTCATTTTCCAGCAGCTGATTAGACAGTCCTGGGAGCTCACTTCCTCATCCGTGCTGTGTGAGTATAAACAGTGTTTAGTGTACTTTACCTGCTCTCCTCCCAGTGGAAGAGGGGAGACCCACTTATCTGAGCTTGAGTTTGGGGTTTATAGAGGGCAGTGTTTGGGCCTGGGCAGGCGGTTGAAGTAGAGAGAGTTGGGGTTGGCTCTGGGTCTACGCCGTGATGGGCTCGCCTTGCGAGGAGGTATTCTGTTGACAGTGGGTTGGATGGCATTCCTCTTCAGATAAATTCTCTAGATCTCTTTTCTGATATGATCTCATTTTGTCTTCCTGTTTCACCTCTTTCCTCTCCTTCTCCTTCTCCTTCAGTCTCTCCTCCTACTTGAATACAGACATGCAAAATATTGGAGTTACACAGACAGGGAACACACCATAACTCTGACTTAAATACCAGACAGGGGAAAATCTCCCCAGCCTGACAAAAATACTCTCTATAATGGATTGATGCTAGTATTCCCAGGGTTACGATGTTTGTTTGTATAAGAGTTGGGAGAATCTTGGTGGAGTTGACATGTCTTTGGCCTTTATGCCTTTGGTCCTGGGTTCAGGAGAGGTAGTCAATTATGTGCTGTTAGGCAGTGTTGGACTGTGTCCAAAACAACTGCTAGCCCCTACACCATTGTGCACTTGTTGAGACCTGGATGGATTTTGATAGACGTAAGCAAGCCTATTCAAGTACAAAGGGTACCAAATAACTACCATGTTTGTTTACACCAATCAAGTATTTTCAGAAAGGAAGTGTTGTTTCTGAGCAGGGCCGGAGTGGGAGTCTGTTCTCTGCAGTGGATACATTAGCATTACCCTCTTCATTGGCTCATTTCACCGGACCAGCTCTCTCACTTCACTATTGAGCTCTCTGATTTCCTCAAATAAGCTTTCTGTAAGTTCATCATCCTTGCCCTGACCCTGTCCTCTATTCTCTCCCTCCCCTCTCTCCTCCTCCTCCCTCCACACTTCACCCCTGCAGAACTAAACACAAAATATTTTCTCTGGGTATATTGACTCCCACACAGGGTGAAAGAGACAACATTCTCTACAAGACAACGTTCTTAAAGAGACAATTTTCAAGGCCCCGAAAACAGATACTATTGATGTGACTTTGACTTCGTCTGTTCTCTGTTGTTGACATTCTCCACAGTGAGTGGTATCAGATCAGACATTCTGAGAGCTTGCAGCAGCTTATCTCACTGTGTAGAACACCAGGAGTGACCATGATGGTGCTTGTGAACAAACCAAGCATATAGAATTGCACATCCATTCATTTGAGAGCATTATGTGTGTTCCATGAACCTCTTTTTGCTCCTCAACTTTGTCTTTCTCCCTCCTTTTCTTTCTTTCTCTCTCTCCACCCCTCTTACCTCTTTCTCAAGGCTTGCTATCTCTTCTATCTCTTATGTGCTGTATCCGTCTGCACACGCACATTAAGAGCCTTATAATCATTGGAGATGTAGTCCAGTAGCCATTCTACTCCCTTTCTGATGAACCTATTCAATGTCTTCCCTGAGCCAAGTACAGCCGAGCACAACTTCTACAAGAACAACACAAGGGCATGTTCCAGGGACACAAATTCTTCACAGTAGCATATTCATTACGCCAATTCTGTTGCAAAACGTTTCTTACATGGAAGCAAGCAGAACGAAGCAGTGAGGGACCTACAGTCTTAGTAAAGAAGGTGCTATCTTTAACCTAAAATAGTTATTTGTCTGTCTGCATATGATAACCTTTTGAAGAACCATTTTTGGTTCTAGGTAGAACTCTTTTGGGCTCCATGTAGAATTATTTCCACAGAGGGTTCTACATGGAATCCAAAAGAGTTCTACCTGTACCCAAAAAGTTTTCTCCTATGGGAACAGTCGAAGAACCCTTTTGGAACCCTTTTTACCAAGAGTGTACCTGGATTTGTCCAATAGAAACTCTTATTTGGACTAACGATTACACCCCATGCCTTTAGGCATAAGCAAGATATGCTATGTTATGAGACACTTACTATGAAGAAGCTACATTGGTGTCTGTTGACCGGTGTCTCCAGAGCGAGACAGTGTATCAGCTCCACCTCAGAGCCATGGACAGGTTCGGCTCATTGGCAAACCTAGGACAGAGAGACGGTGTATCAGCTCCACCTCAGAGCCATGGACAGGTTCGGCTCATTGGCAAACCTAGGACAGAGAGACGGTGTATCAGCTCCACCTCAGAGCCATGGACAGGTTCGGCTCATTGGCAAACCTAAGACAGAGAGACGGTGTATCAGCTCCACCTCAGAGCCATGGACAGGTTCGGCTCATTGGCAAAACTAGGACAGAGAGACGGTGTATCAGCTCCACCTCAGAGCCATGGACAGGTTCGGCTCATTGGCAAACCTAGGACAGAGAGACGGTGTATCAGCTCCACCTCAGAGCCATGGACAGGTTCGGCTCATTGGCAAACCTAGGACAGAGAGACGGTGTATCAGCTCCACCTCAGAGCCATGGACAGGTTCGGCTCATTGGCAAACCTAGGACAGAGAGACGGTGTATCAGCTCCACCTCAGAGCCATGGACAGGTTCGGCTCATTGGCAAACCTAAGACAGAGAGACGGTGTATCAGCTCCACCTCAGAGCCATGGACAGGTTCGGCTCATTGGCAAACCTAGGACAGAGAGACGGTGTATCAGCTCCACCTCAGAGCCATGGACAGGTTCGGCTCATTGGCAAACCTAGGACAGAGAGACGGTGTATCAGCTCCACCTCAGAGCCATGGACAGGTTCGGCTCATTGGCAAACCTAGGACAGAGAGACAGTGTATCAGCTCCACCTCAGAGCCATGGACAGGTTCGGCTCATTGGCAAAACTAGGACAGAGAGACGGTGTATCAGCTCCACCTGAGAGCCATGGACAGGTTCGGCTCATTGGCAAACCTAGGACAGAGAGACGGTGTATCAGCTCCACCTCAGAGCCATGGACAGGTTCGGCTCATTGGCAAACCTAGGACAGAGAGACAGTGTATCAGCTCCACCTCAGAGCCATGGACAGGTTCGGCTCATTGGCAAACCTAGGACAGAGAGACGGTGTATCAGCTCCACCTCAGAGCCATGGACAGGTTCGGCTCATTGGCAAACCTAGGACAGAGAGACGGTGTATCAGCTCCACCTCAGAGCCATGGACAGGTTCGGCTCATTGGCAAACCTAGGACAGAGAGACGGTGTATCAGCTCCACCTGAGAGCCATGGACAGGTTCGGCTCATTGGCAAACCTAGGACAGAGAGACGGTGTATCAGCTCCACCTCAGAGCCATGGACAGGTTCGGCTCATTGGCAAACCTAGGACAGAGAGACGGTGTATCAGCTCCACCTCAGAGCCATGGACAGGTTCGGCTCATTGGCAAACCTAGTACAGAGAGACGGTGTATCAGCTCCACCTTAGAGCCATGGACAGGTTCGGCTCATTGGCAAACCTAGGACAGAGAGACGGGACAGACACACCTGTCACAACCCAAAACTGTTTATTTTGTTGTCATAACACCTACACATTAGGAATTAATCATACCTGTTTTTTATCTCATGGTTACTATAACTCAGTTGTATTTCATCTTACTGTTGGTTGACATTTAGTTCTCCACCCTGTGCTTTTATGAAACACATACAGTAGGCCTTCGTTTGGTCAAAAATGTCAGCCATGCTCAGTAGAGACACTGGAGCCTGAGAAACACAATAGGGCCAGACCAGTGACTTAGCTAGCAGGCTGCACCGTAGGCTCCATACATCATGTAATGTATAGAGCTAAAACAACTCTTTTAGATCATTGCTGTTTTACACAATACAGCTCTATTTGTTCTATGACGCTGTTTGAGCAGCCCCTGGGACAGAATAGTCCACATCTGTTCTCCCTTCTCCCACTGGCCACAGAGAGTTCTCCCTGAGAGAGAAGGGGTGTGGCCAGACTGGCAGAACCACATTTCCTGGGAAGTGATGTTTCTCTGTTATAGCAGTTTACTGACAAACTGTTAACATATAGGAAAACTAACAGAACACACACACACACACGTGACCTACAATAAGTATTTGGAGTGGAGGGCTCAATAGATTCACTGAGGATACCGTTCAGAAGGATGGGATATACATTTGGATAACTTCATGAATGCTTTTTGAGAAGTACGCATAATCCATTCTCCATGGCTTGGCTAAATTGGCAGTTACATTCCTGGTCAAACATAAATGGCAGGCTCTAAGCCTCACGGATTACTACTACAACAAGGTAAATAGCAGAACTCACACCTGCCTGACTCAGGATACTTGTTGTAAGTGTAAGAATATGTTTTCTTAAGTGTATGTTATTGTTTTCTCATATGAAATGCAAGGTTCTTAAGACCAAAAATGGATTGAATTAAAAATAAAAAAGGTCAGAGTTGCCTTTATAATAATATCCTGTGTAAAAGAGGAAAGCATTTGTTCTCTTCCACCCCAGCAGAACACTTGCATTATGGTGACAAATGTCAACAGGCAGTTCTCTCATAAACTCTGTGACAGGTGAACAGATGGAAAGTTGGAAAGCAGTCAGAGAACAGAAGAAACCGTCAAAACATTCAGACACAGACAAGCTGGACTGAGTGTGTTTTCAGGCTAAATCTCGCATTGCTTTAGAATCGGTTGAGTAATGTCTGAATCATAGAGTTACAATGACCGGAACGGACAAAGCCCCGGCTCAGTCCATGGGAGGTAAACTCAATGACTGTGGTCCATCAACCATGAAAGTTGACATGGATGGGAATGTGTTCTAGTATTTCTAATTCTATGGTTTGGTTTCAATATGATCTCCAGCCTAGAGAAGGTCAGAGGTCTGTAGTGTTAGAACATGCAGGAGGTCTCACACTTCAATACTGCACACACACACACACACACACACACACACACACACACACACACACACACACACACACACACACACACACACACACACACACACACACACACACACACACACACACACACACACACACACTAGTGGTGCGCAGGTCAGCTGTTTGTTCACTCGCACCCACCCGCAATTGCTAATAACCCATCCGCAACCGGCCGACTATATGTGATAAAGTGAACATCTGAGGTCCGCACTCGTCCCGAACCCGCTAATATAGAAAATAATACATGTGAAAGGTTTTCTGTGCAGAATGTCCAAATGGCACCTGTTTGACCGGTTATAAGGACATAGAAAGCTGTGAAAACGACTCAACATGTTTCTGATAGATTTCAGTTCAGCTTGGATGAATATTTTATGTGGTTGAAATACTATCAGCTTTATGATGCTGGTATAGACAGCACCTCCACAAATGGTATCTAACTGCACAGTGCATTCTCTCAAGATGCTGAAAGAAAGAAATCATATTTCTTCACTCCTGTTCCCCAAGTCAAACTTTAGCCTACATTTTGTGTATCAAGAAATGCTTAATTCTGCAGGAGTTAATATTAAGGCTATGTGAGAGGTTATAGACCTACAGTCAGTGTCCAGATTTCACTTTCCATTCAACCCATCTGAACAGTAGGCTACAGTTCCCTTGACATACCATAGGTCTATTTGAAGCCCCACTCGTGTGACTGTGGATTTTGCATAGCTCCTCACAATCATCACACTGCTATCATCCTCTTTTACTACTTTACAAAATCTTTCTCAAACATTGCCTTTCTGGCCTCCCTTCTCTTTATTTTCAACTCCATTTCGCAGCTTTTTCTCTTATTGTATTAAATTCCCACATAGTCCTTTTTGCCTCTGTGGATCGAAGTTAAGTTTTCTGTCTGTTCCCAAAAAACATTTGGTGATTGGCATGTAGGCTATTTGGCGTGTGTTGGCCTACAGTTAGCGCATAAGCCTACGTTTTAGGGCCTAATGCAATATAACTTAAAATAATGAAAGGAAAACCTCAATGTAGCCTATAGATATAAATTGTACAAGAAAGATTTAGTATTGTATTGTAGTATTGTTTTAATTTTTGTTCAACCCACCCGCCCTTCATCCACACAATATATAACCACTGGGACTGTGGGTTATGAGTCAAACCCTGCAACACTAATACACACACACCCACACACACACACACACACACACACACACACACACACACACACACACACACACACACACACACACACACACACACACACACACACACACACACACACACACACACACACACACAGGTTATTTGTGGGCTTTCCTGTTTGTAATCCATCTGGTAATTGGATAGTCTGTCATTTACAACGCTCTATTTAATTCAAAATACACATTCTGTTCACTCCACCCTTCCTAACAGTTAAAGTCCTCCAAACGATCCAGACACTGCAGGGGAAATACTGTATATATATACTGAATATACTTCAGAATAAACTGATGAAACCTTGAAACTGTTGTAATACTTATTATGTTTTGCTGTCGAGCTAAAACCAGATTTGTCTGCTGAACGCCACAGATACCACAGTGTGGATTACAGTCAGACTAACCGAATCTTAAGGGCAACGTTGACAAGCTCTCTGTGGGTGTGTGTGTTTGTACATGTATGTGTGTGTTTGTGTGTTTGTGTGTGTCTATTAGAAGTTCACTTCTCTGAGAGCAATCATCATATCATTAAGTCAGGCAGCAGTACTGGTGAAGGGAAGTGCCTCACTGCAAAAACACAAACAAGATAACTTCTCATGGGAAGCAACGCTGAAGTAGATTCACTGGTGATGGACATAAACATTGTGCTCATGTATCTCTCCCTGCCATTCCCAGCCACAACACTACTTGTAGCTCAGTGGACCAAAGTGCTTAGGGAATTTCTTAGGAATGTTGACCTTGTCTACGGATATATTATTGAAGAGCTTGTGATGCCAGATTCATTATAGAAGGTCTTGTGGTGCTATAAAGAAACAAAGTGAAGAGAGACTCTTTTCCAGTTCAAAGTGGACACACCAAAGTACAGTATCAGTCAAATGTTTGGACACACCTACTCATTCAAAGGTTTTTCTTTATTTTTTTACTCTTTTCTACATTGTAGAAGGGAAGACATCAAAACTATGAAACAACACATATGGAATTGTGTAGTAACCCAAAAAGTGCTAATGAAATCAAAATATATATTTTAGATACTTCAAAGTAGCCACCCTTTGCCTTGATGACAGCTTTGCACACTTTTGGCATTCTCTCAACCAGCTTCACCTGGAATGCTTTTCCAACAGTCTTGAAGGAGTTCTCACATATGCTGAGCACTTGTTGGCTGCTTTTCCTTCACTCTGCGGTCCAACTCATCACAAACCAGGTCATCTAATGCAGCACTCCATCACTCTCCTTCTTGGTCAAATAGCCCTTACACAGTCTGGAAGTGTTTTGGGTCATTATCCTGTTGATAAACAAATGATAGTCCCACTAAGCATAAACCAGATGGGATGGTGTATCGCTGAAGAATGCTGTGTTAGCCATGCTGGTTAAGTGTGCCTTAAATTCTAAATTAATCACAGATAGTGTCAAGAGTAAAGCACCCCCACACCATCACACCTCCTCCTCCATTTTTCATGGTGGGAACTACACATGCAGAGATTATCCATTCACTTACTCTGTGTCTCACAAAGACACGGTGGTTGGACCAAAAGAGTAAAAATAAATAAAAACCCATTAATGAGTAGGTGTGGCCAAGCTTTTGACTGGTACTGTACATATTTACCTCATAAGACCTTGAGTTCCTCATTGTAATTATGATGAATAAACTCAAATGTTGACTGAAACACCATTGCTTAAAACAGTGTTTACTCTGTAGGTATACTTTAGGTATACCAACAACAGTTGGAGACACCTTATACATTGTCAACCAAGACCATATGTTCCTTATTACAGTGAAACAACATCAGACCCTGTCCTCCTGAGTGAGGTCCACTAAAAGGCTCTGTCCTTTGGAGAACTTCACTAAGGGGCCTCAAATGACAGGCTTTTGTCATCCTTCTACTTGATCTCCACCGAGAGGTCTCTGACCATGAAGGACCGCCTGGAGGAGCTGCGTCAAAGGGCCCAGGGTTTTCGGGAGGTGAGCAGAGAGACAGATGATACCCCATTCCCTGAGAAAGATGCTAACCCAGATGCCCCATTGGGGGTTAAGGTCGCCACCCCGCAGCAGGCTGTGGTGTTCGAGCAAGAACCAGTCCTGCACAACTTCCTGTCCGAGGCTCAGCATATCCGCGGTGACATCACTGAGCTGGAAACAGAGGTTAGTAAGCTCACATATTCCTCCTATGAGTGGCCGTATCTATATAGACATGTCGACCCGCAAAGCATGCACCTCGGTTGGACTGCAACTGTATGTCCAATTGTCCATGAGAATAATGTTGTGAATTCAGGAGGTGGAAGGATGCTCTATAAATTCTTGTTATTCATTTAAAGTTTGACTGAATCCTCTTCTCCTTCTCCCCAGGTGAAGAAGTTCAGCCAGCGACAAAGGACCCTGGTGGCAACCATGCGTCGTTTCAGTGTGATGAAGAAGGACAGTGATGTGACGACGGACATCAAGCTGCAGGCAGAGAGCATCCACAGACGGCTGGACGTCCTCTCCAAGAAGGCACAGAGTTTAGAAGGCCTGCAGGGACTAGCTACAGCCACTACACGCATCCAACGCTCCCAACACGCAGCGCTACTTAGACAATTCCAACAGGTCACTCTCCATTAGTTATTAGAACCTTTTATTTCAATGGTGATTCTGATGTTTTTCTGACAACACTTGATGAACGTCAGCAAAAAGATATATTGTTAGTCTTAGTTTTTAATATATGCTAGCTAAGCAAACAGTGAAAAGAAATGTCTGTTTCTGGACTAAAGTACTTTTTTATATTTTACCACTCCTAGGTGATGTGTCTGTACAACAACTCAATCCTCAGTAAACAGGAGCATTGTAAAAACTTCATCATCCGCCAGCTGGAGGTGTTTGGTCGTGACGTCACTGAGGAGGGAGTCGATGAAATGGTTGCCACAGGGAAGTGGGAGGTGTTTAACCAGAACCTCCTCAATGACGAACGCATCACACGCGCTCAGCTGTCCGAGATCGAGCAGAGACACAAGGTAAGCGTGAGTTTTGATGTGTAAGAAAATGCAAGAATATGTCATTGAAGGTAAAGTTCAGAATCTCAGTAGGCCATGTACTGTATGTCTGTGACCGACAAACACTAATGTCTCATGTAATTTACACCAGTTTCACTGTCCGTTCAGACAAATCCTTGACTAATGTTTTGTCTTTATCCTTCGTGCAACTGCTATAGGAGCTACTGAATCTGGAGAGCAACATGAAGGAGCTGAGAGAACTGTTCATGGATATCTTTATGTTGGTGGAGGAGCAAGGAGGCTACATAGACAACATCCAGACCAGCGTAGAGAAGACACAGGACTACGTCACCGTCACTAACGAGAAATGTAAAATGGCCACCAGGTACAAGAAGAAGAACCCTCTAAGGAGACTGTGCTGCTGTTGCTGCCCCTGGAGGTGCTGCACATAGAGAAGGGACAAGTCCCCTGAACACTGGAGATAGCCCTGGAGGTGCTGCACATAGAGAAGGGACAAGTCCCCTGAACACTGGAGATAGCCCTGGAGGTGTTGCACATAGAGAAGGGTCCCTGAACACTGGAGATAGCCCTGGAGGTTTTTCAGATAGGGAAAGGAAGAGCTCTGGTGTGGAGTGTCTACAGGTATGGGAGGGAAATCTGTAGGGTGGCATGGCAGAACAGTGTTCAGAGAAGATTTAAGCCCATTACAGGGGTCAGAA
Organism: Oncorhynchus masou masou; assembly: GCF_036934945.1. NCBI lineage: Eukaryota > Metazoa > Chordata > Actinopteri > Salmoniformes > Salmonidae > Oncorhynchus > Oncorhynchus masou. The sequence continues at coordinate 22,523,872 of NC_088240.1, read as the reverse complement.
ATCATCCAGGAACAAGAGGATTGTAAGAGGCTGTGCAGTTGAAGCAGGGTGGGAGTCAGTGTCTCCACTCATGAGGGACAACTTTAACGCAAGACATAATGCATTTTGAGAATCAGCAAGACTGCTTACACACGTTTTCAAAACTGTCTCCTTTTTTCAAAACTCTACACACAATTCCCAAAACTGCACACACAAAATGCAAAATGCCTCACATCTCCTTCAAAATGTAACACTGCATTCAAAATGCCATAAACACATGTCAGAATGAAGCATTTGCATCAAATGGCAAACACTGCTTTCATAATACTACATTTTTGGATATTCCATGTAAACACTGTTGTTCTAAATCTAAAGCTCTTTGGTCTTTCATAGGCTTATTGTGTGTGTGGGGTCCCAAGGGAGGCAGTCCAGGAATTGGTAGGGGGGGGGGGGGGAGTCACCAGTGCTAAGCTATGCTTTATCTCTTCTCCGGCCTGGGTCTGGCCACAATACTTCGTCCACATCACAAGATACGTTTTCTCTTGCCAAACATGGAGGGAAGTATCTCCTAGCATGGTGTATCCAACCTTGGACAGAGGCCACCTCTATGTCCCCACATGCGTCCTCCATTGCCTGGAGAAGCGGCATGCAGGCATAGGGTTGGCGATCATACACTTTCCAGCGCCAGGCTGAGAAGAATTCCTCTATGGGATTTAGAAAAGGTGAATATGGGGGTAGGTACAAATCTACAAATTGTGGATGGGTGGCAAACCAGTTTTGGACCAGAACAGCCCGGTGAAAACTAACATTGTCCCATAAAACCACAAATCTAGCAGGCTCCTGATCTGGATCAGGGACAAGCATTGTGTAAATTGCATCCAGAAAAGTGAGCATGTGGCCGGTGTTGTACGGACCCAGTGTGACATTTTGATGGAGGACCCCGTTTTGAGTGATGGACGTACACATATTTATATTACCCCCACGCTGTCCAGGGACATCGGTAATGGCCCTCTGTCCTACTACATTTCTTCCGCAGCACCTGGTTTTGGTGAGGTTGAAGCCAACCTGAAGGATATACAGATGAGTAAATATGGTATGTCTGAAGTACTGGAAGTAGTGTTGCATACATACCTCTACAAAGTCATGTCGCATATTCTTGACTGTCAGAGTTTCTCTCAAATGGCACCTTGTAAAGTTGTTTCATCGTCACTCGGTGCCGTTGGAGGATGAGTTGTATGGTCAACAGGCTTACAGCATTGATGTTGTTAAATATGGTGTCATTATTCAAGATATGCTCTCTTATCTCTCAAATCCTAATTAAATTGTTGGCCAAAACCATATTTATAATTGTAGTCTCTTGTACATCTGTAAACAAGTGTCCTCGTCCTCCATGATGTCTTTGCCTTTCCACTCTGTACAGAATTCAAACACAGTATGTGTTCAGCATAGGAACTGTAAACAATGTACAAAAAATGTAGACCAGCATGATAACCAACCTCATTCATTCAATGTAGTACAGCATGATAACCAACCTCATTCATTCAATGTAGTACAGCATGATAACCAACCTCATTCATTCAATGTAGTACAGCATGATAACCAACCTCATTCATTCAATGTAGTACAGCATGATAACCAACCTCATTCATTCAATGTAGTACAGCATGATAACCAACCTCATTCATTCAATGTAGTACAGAATGATAACCAACCTCATTCATTCAATGTAGTACAGCATGATAACCAACCTCATTCATTCAATGTAGTACAGCATGATAACCAACCTCATTCATTCAATGTAGTACAGCATGATAACCAACCTCATTCATTCAATGTAGTACAGCATGATAACCAACCTCATTCATTCAATGTAGTACAGCATGATAACCATCCTTATTCATTCAATGTAGTACAGCATGATAACCAACCTCATTCATTCAATGTAGTACAGCATGATAACCCACCTCATTCATTCAATGTAGTACAGCATGATAACCATCCTTATTCATTCAATGTAGTACAGCATGATAACCAACCTCATTCATTCAATGTAGTACAGCATGATAACCAACCTCATTCATTCAATGTAGTACAGCATGACAACCAACCTCATTCATTCAATGTAGTACAGCATGATAACCAACCTCATTCATTCAATGTAGTACAGCATGATAACCAACCTCATTCATTCAATGTAGTACAGCATGATAACCAACCTCATTCATTCAATGTAGTACAGCATGATAACCAACCTCATTCATTCAATGTAGTACAGCATGATAACCAACCTCATTCATTCAATGTAGTACAGCATGATAACCAACCTCATTCATTCAATGTAGTACAGCATGATAACCAACCTCATTCATTCAATGTAGTACAGCATGATAACCAACCTCATTCATTCAATGTAGTACAGCATGATAACCATCCTTATTCATTCAATGTAGTACAGCATGATAACCAACCTCATTCATTCAATGTAGTACAGCATGATAACCCACCTCATTCATTCAATGTAGTACAGCATGATAACCATCCTTATTCATTCAATGTAGTACAGCATGATAACCAACCTCATTCATTCAATGTAGTACAGCATGATAACCAACCTCATTCATTCAATGTAGTACAGCATGACAACCATCCTTATTCATTCAATGTAGTACAGCATGATAACCAACCTCATTCATTCAATGTAGTACAGCATGATAACCAACCTTATTCATTCAATGTAGTACAGCATGATAACCAACCTTATTCATTCAATGTAGTACAGCATGATAACCAATCTCATTCATTCAATGTAGTACAGCATGATAACCATCCTTATTCATTCAATGTAGTACAGCATGATAACCAACCTCATTCATTCAATGTAGACCAGCATGATAACCAACCTCATTCATTCAATGTAGTACAGCATGATAACCAACCTCATTCATTCAATGTAGTACAGCATGATAACCATCCTTATTCATTCAATGTAGTACAGCATGATAACCAACCTTATTCATTCAATGTAGTACAGCATGATAACCAACCTCATTCATTCAATGCAGTGCAGTAAATGGATGGCTTAGAGTTACAAATGTTTATGCAATATTATGCAGTCATACGTATTTTACAGTACATTACTATAATGCTAAAATAGTCATTAGATAGTTGCATACCTGTTCTCATTCCTGAAGGTTTGAATTATGGACGCCACTGTAAATCGACTCAAGTTGGGTTGGACTCTCAGTCCAGCCTCTTTCATGGTCAAACCGTGGTTGATCACATGATCAACAACTGTTGCCCTAATCTCATCAGAGATGGCTCTCCTTCTTTCTCTTCTTTGCCCTCGTCCTCTTCTTCCTCTTCCTCTCCCTCTTACTCCTCTTGCTCTCTGCCATTGTTGGCATTAGGTAGAGAATTGTGTGTAGTGTTTTGAAAAAAGTGTTTTATGCAATTGACAACTGAGTCAAAGGCTGAGAAATAGCTTATGGTTTTGGATAGTTGGTGTGTAGTTTTGCACTTTGAGTGAGGGGTTTCAAAAATCGTGTGACATGAAAAGATTTTGTTTTGGAAAAAACTGTAACTGCACAGAAGTATTCACAATGTGGAAACAGATTGAATTTTACTTTCATTAATCATTGCAAGTATTTATTTTAAGTGCTAGTTTTTGTATTTACTCAAACTTTGTGTGTATGTACAATACATCTGAATGTATTTATTTGCGAGTTTCACTTCAAATCAGGCAGGCTCAATGGGAAATGTCTTTTATTTCAAGATTTCACTGTGAATTAAGCAATTTCATGTTGGGTATGCTTTTGTACTTCCTAATGTCAACTTTTATTTTGTTAAGGCCAGTTACCATTTCAGAAGATGACTTTCAGACATTGACTGTTATTTAATATTCCAGAACATTTCAAACCAATCAACATCACAATTAAACTCTCTCTGCCTGTGAACAGTGTAGGTGAAACAATGACACATTTTACTGTGTCACTGTGCTTTGTCATAGCAGCAGCGGTGTGGGAGTGTACTTCATTACAGACCCATATCTGTCACGGCACAATCAGGGGAAATGTCAAGTCACAGGATTATGGCCCAGTACTGTGTGTGTGTGTGTGTGTGTGTGTGTGTGTGTGTGTGTGTGTGTGTGTGTGTGTGTGTGTGTGTGTGTGTGTGTGTGTGTGTGTGTGTGTGTGTGTGTGTGTGTGTAACAGTGGACCCAGGTGTCTGATGTCAGAGTCAATACAGAGGACAGGATGTGTCTGGACCTGATTGGTAACAGGTTGAGTTGATATCATAGGACAGGATAAGTGTCTATGGATATGCCACAGGGCACAGTGATGATACTATGCTGTATACACAGGTAGGTCAGCTCTAACACAGCTGAACAGGAACTAGGATATAGCTAGGTAGCCAGACTGGGATTTGTATTTGTATTTATTATGGATCCTCATTAGCTGCTGACAAGGCAGCAGCTACTCTTCCTGGAGCAAAAAATAAGACAGTAATATACATTATAATACAATTGAGATATGGCCTGGGGTAGCTGTTCCATATTCAACAATATACTCACTCAGACAGACTCCAAAGGTTTCAACAAATTATAAGCTTCCTGACTGTTCAAATTCCAAAGAGAGGTTACCCACAGGTCTACATATGCCTGCTTATCCACTTTCCATCACAATCCCCTAATAACCATCTGGAGTACATTCAACTGTTTCAGTGTAGCAACCTGCCACTGAGTGGTCAATGAAAGAAGTGCAGTGGAAAGTTATATGTTGTGTTTCAAATAGTACTGTAAAAAAATAAGCTTATCCCTGCCTGAAATACTCACAGAAGGACAGACTTGCTAGCGATGTGGGGATGCTGTAGGAGCTCAGTGATGGCACTACCCCCCCGCACCCCTCCGAACACAGCTCAGTCACAGACACACCATCCACACGTGCCTGGTCACAGGTTTCCTGGGGGAAAGATAAGACAAACATTCAGTAATACTCTTTAAGATCACAACAGTGCATTAAAGATTCATGACTCATATAACTGTTACATGTCAAACTTGTTTTGAAGTTACTGTCTGTCTGTGTGTATCAGTGATCAGTCAGTCTGTGAAGCTGTAAGAGGTTCTCTTATAACGGTCTGAGGAACATCAAAGTGTGTCTGAGTACAACCAGCTGTGGTCAGTCCAGAGATCTGTCATTATTTTACTGTGTGGTTTTATAAGCCCATCAACGTCAGACCAAGGGTAACAGGACCTGCAGCGTGTTGTGTGTTACAGCCTGTGCTAAATCACACAGGTCACACTGGTAGCAGGGCAGAACTTACTAGCCCAGATCCCAAGAGCTGTGGTAGACTGAGGCAGACAACACATCAGTCTCTATTCATAGCTTTCAAAGGGATAGATCCCCCAATATCAAAGAGTGAACTTTTCATACCTATCAGACTTTAGTTATTGGGTGATGTACCTCAACTGTAAGTATATGCCTATGGGAGAGTAAACTTGATGTTACTGTATGAGACAGAAGTTCACCTCCCTGTAGACCTCTGATTATATTAGTCTTCCCTGCATTGTCCAGACTCACCACGACCACAGTCACCTTCCTGCTGAACACAGATCAATAACACTATGAAAGAGAAGTTTATGGTGCACAGCTAGACAGCACAGGTAGACCAACGTGTCACCTCTCCTCACCTTACAGGTTCTCTGCACCAATTAGAACAGAGCATCCCGACTAAATATTTCACAACTAGGTATTGTAGTTAACCTGGGGGAAGTTGCAGTTAATGAGACAGATAGACTGTAATGGGGGTCATAATAAAAAATATGAGTCCATTGTTGTGGTGTTCCAGAGAGATGCTGAATGAGGTTGCTATTGTCTCTTCTCTCTGTCCTTCCTTTTCCCTCTATTTGTATAACCTTCTCTAATCACAGTCCTCTTTCCCTGTCTCAGCTGTGTTAGGGTACAGAGGGAGAATTCAACAACAGGTGGCGCTGCTGTCAAATAATTGTGAAAAGTGGAGTGATGCAAGAAATGGCAACTACCGTAGTCAAAGAAGCATTTCTCTCTTGTTAATGTTTTGTGTTTTGTGTTTGAATGATGATCTACCTACTGAAATCACATGAGATGAATAGCTTTCAGGCAGGACAACTTTGATCACAAGCCGGTTCCATGTTGCTGCTTCGTAACAACTCTACTTGATTATTTAGTGTTGCGTTGCATGTGGATCATGTTGATTCATATACAACATTGTAATAGACCTGAAGAGTTGTCATGGCTTGGCTGAGAAACAACTCACCATGAACACAAGACATATTAACACCGACATCTGTTAATAAAACATGTCTCTGTGGAGGCCTTCTTCAGTGACCTGGTCGGGGTTTGGGGTGGTTTGAGGGTACAGGGTGCCCCCCTACAGGTTAATCCTGTCTTTAATGAGAGAGAAAGGCACACACACACCACTGGGCCTCTGCCTTCATCAGATCTGATAGACAACACTGACAGCAGCAGAATGTGAGATTCATCCAGCCCTCCCACTGTGATGGTAGAGTCTATTGACTGTACTGTGTGACAGAAATGTAAAACATTTCTACAAAAGCCCGGCCATCACACTTTCATCACTAATTCATTGACTGTATTATTTAGCATAATGACATCAATACCAGGCGCATATATTTCCATCAGCTATACCTCAGAGTCAGCGATACAGCAATTCGTCATACACCAAATTCACTTACCTTCTGCATGATATTTTGGTACTTTGTAAAATAGTTTGCAAGCAATTGAAAGTCATTAAAATGATTGTATTGTCCTTGTTATCGAATCCAGGAACAATATCAGATCATCTGATCCAGTCCTCCTGATATACTGTACTCTACACTATCATCTATTTCAACACAAAGTGATTACTGGGCACTCTGGCTGTATAATGCTATTTCCTCTGCTAACTCTACAGGGCCAGTCTGTAGTCATATGGATGGGTCAATGCTTTCAGCAACATTCTGTTAACACAATCAAAATGGAAAGGTTGTAAATTGTGTTTACTATGTAGGTCAAGACTCTCACTGTCGAAAAAGGTAATCCTCTCTCATATCGTTGTATGTGTGTTATGTGTGTGTGTGTCCTTTCATTTATCTCTCTTTCTGTCCATCCACCTGTCCGTCTACACGTCTGCTCATCCGTCTGTGCTTTCTGTAATGTAAAATATTCCAAATGGTTCTATATAATCAGTCTGGAATGCTGAGAAATTTTATTTTACAGCCTCATTTTAGATTAAATAGATTGTGGATAGAATGGAGACTGAAATTAAAAGGCAGAAATGTACCTCTGTTAGGGCCAAATTATAGCAGTAAAACATATTAATATTACATTCCCGTCAATCTATTTTCACATCATTTTCAAATATTATCAGTAGTTCAAATGGCTAGCGATCAAAGCTGTCATGTGATAATGGAGTAGAGTACTTCACCCTCTTCCTAAAGTCACCTCTGATCCAATAAACCTCCTGAAACTCTGCCATTCTCTCATTAGACTGAGAATGTTCTCTGAGAGGTTGGATGCCTGGCCAATGTGTGTGTGTGTGTGTGTGTGTGTGTGTGTATGCGTGTGTGTGTGTGTGTGTGTGTGTGTGTGTGTGTGTGTGTGTGTGTGTGTGTGTGTGTGTGTGTGTGTGTGTGTGTGTGTGTGTGTGTGTGTGTGTATCATCACTGAGGCGTGTTGTACCTGGACGGGATCAAAAGTTTGTCCAGCCACAGGAACCAAGCAAACACACACACACACACACACACACACACACACACACACACACACACACACACACACACACACACACACACACACACACACACACACACACACACACACACACACACACACACACACACACACACATGCCCTGTGGTGTGATTGTCCCTGTGTGAATGTGTGATTTACAGGACTATATGACAGCCTCTCTGTGAACCGATGCAGGTTGGAGGAGTTCTACATCTGAATCTACACAATTATTTATTTCCTATTTCTGCTTATTAGGGGAGCGACTCTCAGGGCTGGACAGGAGGAGAGGATATATGGTGTGACTACAGGATGTCTGTGTCTGAGACAGACATGGAGAAAAAGAGAGACAGGGGGAGAGTGAGAGAGAGATATGACTCACTAGTTTCATATTTGTGATTATTTCCCCAGTCTCAGAATGAAGAAGGGTTTCTCAGAGTGCAAATAGAGGGCAATTAGTTGTTTAAATAGTTTACATTTGAGAGTATAGTGAGATATCCAAAGATGTTTGCAACAATACTGTGAATGTATAATTTATTATAAATAAAGAATTATATAATTTTTAATTTTTTTTTATCAACATTATAAATAAATCTATTCAACATGTATTATATTTTCTCTGTTTGTGCCTATTTTATGTAAATGTCACCCAGTGGTGATTTTTTTTCTTCTAAAGTCCTAATCAGATTTGAGCAATAGAGCTGGAGGCAGGATGAAGGACAAGGGGGGAAATAATTTTCCCCAATCTTCGAGCAAGTGAAATCTCAAGCGGCCAGACACCACTTCACAAACAGTATAACGTTACACTGCATTGAACCAGTCTAAGCTATAGTTCTGCTGTACACAGTGCCTTCGGAAAGTATTAATAAGGCTGTTAGGTTACAGCATTATTAAAACATGTCCTCATCAAACTACACACAATACCCCTTAATGACTAAGAAAAAACAGGATTTTAGGCATTTTTGCACATTTATTAAAAATTTAAAACGGAAATATTATATTTTAAATAAATGTAAATTGTATTTGTCACATGCGCCTAAATCAACAAGCCCTTAACCAACAACGCAGTTTTAAGAAAAATACCTAAATAAAGTAAGAGATAAAAATAACCAACAATTAAAGAGCAGCAGTAAAATAACAATAGCGGGGCTATATACAGGGGGTACCGGTACAGAGTCAATGTGTGGGGGCACCAGTGTCGAGGTAATTGAGGTAGTATGTACAGTACATGTAGGGAGAGTTATTAAAGTGACTATGCATAGATAATAACAGAGAGTAGCAGCAGCGTAGAAGGGGGGTGAGGGGCAATGAAAATAGTCTGGGTAGCCATTTGATTAGATGTTTAGAAGCCTCTTGGACCTAGACTTGGCGCTCCGGTACCGCTTGCCATGCGGTAGCAGAGAGAACAGTCTATGACTAGGGTTGTTGGAGTCTTTGACAACTGTTTTAAGATGGCCATACCATGGATCATTTAGCTATTTGATTTTAATCTTAGGAGTCCCATTGGTATATACAAAAAAACATTTAAAAAACATTGAATTTGACCTTTTTAACTATAGCCCATAGAAATGCATTGAATAAGACATTCATAAATGGCAAAACAGACAGTCAAAAAATAAATGATAAGAATAAGGTTTTGAAGGGCCTTTCCTAAGAATGCTCATAAAGGCCTGATTGGTGGAGTGCTGCAGAGATGGTTGTCCTTCTGAAAGGTTCTCCCATCTCCACAGAGGAACTCTAGAGCTATGTCAGAGTGACCATTGGGTTCCTGTCACCTCCCTGACCAAGGTCCTTCTCCTCCGATTGTTCAGTTTGGCTGGGTGCCAGCTCGAGGAAGAGTCTTGGTGGTTCCAAACTTGTTCCATTTAAGAATGATGGTGGTCACTGTGTTCTTAGGGAACTTAAATGATGCAGAATTGTTTTGGTACCCTTCCCCAGATTTGTGCCTCGAATCAATCCTGTCAATGAGCTCTACGGACAATTCCTTCAACCTCATGGCTTGGTTTATGTTCTGACATGCACTGTGAACTGTGGGACGTTATATAGACAAGCGTGTGCCTTTCCAAATCATGTCCAATGAATTGAATTTACCACAGGTGGACTCCAATCAAGTTGTATAAACATCCCAAGGACGATCAATGGAAACAGGATGCACCTGAGCTCAATATAGAGTCTCATAGCAAAGGGTCTGAATACTTATGTAAATAAGTAAATAATGTATTTTTTATACATTTGCAAAAAATTATAAAACCTGCTTTCTCTTAGTCATTTTGGGGTATTGTGAGTAGATTGCTGAGGATTTTTAATTTATTCAATCCATTCTAGAATAAGGGTCAAATAAAAAAATAACAAAAAATGGGCTGCATCTAAATCTGCCTATGTCAGCCTTACGCATCTGCGGTGGAAGGCGACAGAGCTACAGAGTTATTTGTCAGACGATGAGACATCCCGAAAATCAGTCTTCTCACAAAAATGGCTGTAACGTCACGCCCCACGGGACTCGGCACGTTGTACCGACTTCAGACAACTTCTGTCTGTAGTATCCAATGCTCTAAGACACCCACAAGTGTCACAGGACTTGTTTGAAGGTAACCGGTATCGATTTTTTTTTAAATGAATGGAAGTGTGAAGGTAGTTTTGTGTCAACAAAGAAAAAGGGGTTAAATATGTGTCCAAATGCTCAAATATTTCCTGAGCTTTCTTCGATCCCCTAGATTTAGGAAAGACACTTGAAAACCTTATTTCTTATCATTTATTTTTTGACTGTCTGTTTTGCCATTTATGAATGTGTTATTCAATGCATTTCTAGTAGAAAAGACCAAATTGAAAAAAAAACATTTTTTATACCAAAGGGGCTCCTAAAATTCAAATCAAATAGCTAAATGATCAATGGTACGGCCATTTTAAAATGTTACCTTAGTGGAACCCCCCTTCCCCTCATAGACTTTTAGAGGTTAAATACGTACTGTACCTGCCCAGAGCATCCAGTTTCACTAGTAGCTAGCTAATTTGTCATACTATAGCTTTTGTTTGGCCGCGTTGGCTACAGTGTACTAGTTGGCTAGCTAACTGCTAGCACGTGTTACAGAGAGTGTCCACTGATCCACGTTGAACACGGTAGGAGTGATGAAGCTGTTCCTTTTCAATGGAGGGAAGTGAAGTAGACTGGGGGACCGTTGGCTGATGCGAGCATGGACGAGGGAGCATAAACAGCGCGGACCTAAGTTGGGGAGAGCTGATCTCTATGCAAATACTCTGCAATATCGTGGTGTGCTTGATCTATTAAAGTTCACTATAGCTACTGGATTGGTTGTTGACACCTAGCACTATCCAGTTTGCGAGCTAGCTTGCTAGTACCCACACAAGGGTGAGGCGAGTGTGGCTATCTATATAGTTAAAGATGAATTCTGGGATCTTAAGCACATATCATACGCATTGGATGACACAATTGTGCACAATCCGTTTAGGCTTCTGATAACTACTTCCAAAATTATGGCTTGAAGTATACAATAGCTCTGGAGCATCACTTTAACACAAGCTGAGGACAGGTCACATCACTTTCACCAACCGGTGGAGACATTGGGCGCTTTCCTCTGCCCAGGTGTTGCTGATGCATGCTAGATCTTACAACACCTGGATAGCTGTTTTATGTATCAGCTAACCACATCTTAAGTTATAGCAATCTGTTGCCCGACAGCATGGTAGATGATGTAACACGCAACCGTCGGTTGACGCATGCAACGTCTGAGCAGGGGAATGCAACCGTTCATTGAACTTCATGCCTCGGGGACTGGTTATGAGTAAACATTCACTATTATCACTATTAGAATGTATTATTCAATTCGTTCTCTTTATGGAGGGGTAACATATTAAGTGTTGTGGGGAAGACCAAACTCAACCAGTCTACATTTCTATTAAAGCCAAGTTATCTTTTTAATCACTATAGGCCTGCCTAGTACTGAGTTCTTTGTCTCATCTAATATCTATGAAGATGATCCTCTTTGTGCCAGTCAGTATGTTGAGTGTTTAGTGGAGTAGAGAGAGATGTGCCTGGACTGGATTCTGAAAATGACTCCTGACACATCTCTGCCAACACCACATGCCCCTCACTCAGCCTCAGAATGGATATGGAAAAGACTAACCAGGAATTAATCCAGTTTCATCCATGTGGCAAAGATATTCTATTTACAACACATTTTATGGCCTTTTATCCAGTTAATGAGATTTCAAATAAATGTGAAGTGAACTGCATTTAGATTGCTATTCAGCCTGGGACTGAGCCTGATACATTCCTCCTCATGACAGAATATCTATTACGGGCAAAAAGGCTTCATTGAATTGTAAGGTTCTTTGGGGAAGCAATAATAGACAGGTCCTGGTGAGGGGGCAGAGACAGACATTCCATTTCTAGGAAAATTAGTGAGAGAGTGAGAGCAGAGAGGAAATATAGCATGAGTGTGAGAGGTTCTGAAAGGAGAAGAGTAACAGAGACATGGGTCCTGTACATACTCTCACAAGTGGTGGGAAAAGCAGGGTACAGTAATTCACATAAAGATCACAAGATGTCCCCAAATAGTTTTCTCAACACTTCCCCTGTCACTGCTGTCACCGCTCTTGCTCAACAAAAAATGTCCTGTAGATATTTCAACAAACCAATTTTGTGATAATGTTATCACCATTTGTTTTTAATTTTGAAAAAGTTGTAGATATATTTCAATGAAGTTAGATCTATAATTGTTTTTTAAATATACAAGTAGAAAAGCCTTAAAATAAATAATCCACTTGTTTAGAGAGAAAAATATGGATTTAAAAAAAAGTAGCAATATACTGGATGAGTGTGTTCATCCACCTACTAGGGGGTAACTGGCCCCTTTATGGTTATGAATGTATTTCTACCTGTTATTTAGACATTGACTAGCCCAGTTAGCACTAGTTTAAGCTAAATTTCTAGCTAGCAACTTCACTAGCAGTAAATGCAAGCCAGCTAGCTAGTTAGCATAAGCTGGTAGGAGTACTAGCTAGAAACCTTTCTACCAGATCGCCTGAGGTAAAATACATTAAAAAGATAATGTAACTTAGTTGCAGTTGTAAATGTTTCCACTAGTAACTGATAGCTTTACAGTTAATTTTACATTATTGCCTTTTAGCTATTTTACACAGCATTGTATGTCATATTGCTGGATTGCTACATTTTTAAGTGATAGCATCTCCTCCTGTTTCCAGTCACAGGTGTGAGCAGTGCAGGAGGTGGGCTTATGAGTTATGCTTCAATTTTTCTGTGGATAGCTTTGTTTGTGACCTATGTACAAATTAGAATGGTGCAATAGAAGAACATAATAGAGTTGCCGCATCAATGCTACACTGAGTTAATTAGTTAAGTTATTGTTATTAAATGCTATATTCCAATGTTAATTAATGTTATTCGTTATATTCCATTCCAATATTGTATTCCAAATAATATATTTTTTAAATCAATTAAAACCTTTTGCTCCTGAATGTCATTTTAAAGACTGCTGGGATTTAAAATCTTGTATTATTCAAATCATATTTAGTGAAATTGTACATACTGTAATGGATTGTCTGGAAAAGGAACAACAATGAATGAACAAAGAAAATGTATGTGCTGGTGAATTAAAAATAGGGACTTTACATCAAATCTCCTCATAGTGCAGATATTAATGGTGACCTATGCTATACCCCCCCACTATATTTTATTTAAATAATTTTAATTAGACAATTAGACTTAGCTTTTAAGTATTACTTACTAAAGAATTTGCAAATAAAACAGATTAAATTGATTTTGAACACAATTGTGTAAAACCATATGCTATAATCTTAACTGGCACCCTAACATTTCATGAAATAACAAAAAAAAGTGTCAACTCACCCAGTAAAATACTGCTTGAGTACAATTCTAAAAAGTATTTAGTTTAAAATGTACTTTAAGTATCAAAAGTAAATGTAATTGCTAAAATATACTTAAGTATCAGAAGTGAATGTAAAAATATAAATCATTTCAAATTGCTTATATTAAGAAAAAATGGATGGCAAAATGTTCTAGTTTTTTTTTTAAATGGATGGATAGCCAGGGGCACGCTCCAACACTCAGACATAATTTACAAACATTTGTGTTTAGTGAGTCCGCCAGATCATAGACAGCAGGGATGACCAAGGATTATCTCTTGATAAGTGCATGAATTGGACAATTTTCCTGTCCTGCTAACCCTTCAAAATGTAGTAATTTTGGTTGTCAAGGAGTACATTCATTTCTTTAGAAATGTCATGAAGTAAAAGTAAATGTTGTCCAAAATATAAATAGTAAAGTAAATTAAAGATACCCCAAAAAGTTCTTAAGTACTACTTTGAATTATTTTTACTTAAGTACTTTATACCATTGACTCTCATAAACAGTGAGACCCATTGTCTCTGCTGTGGTCAAATAGAAAACACACACACACACACAAACCGGTCTCTGCCAGTATGAAATATAGTGAGATGTGAGGTGAGATAACGCTTCCAGCATGGAGAGGACTAAAGGAATACCAATATGTTTTAAAGGAGACCTGGGTAAGGCCAAAATGTCACAAATGTTCAAAATTCAATTAATTATTTCTCAATTATGCTTTTTAGATATAAATGTCAGATATATGTTAACAATCCTTCCTCCAAAGGACCCTTCTATGGTTTAAATTTCGTGAAAATCTCAAAAATCCTGATCTTGTTTTGTTCAAATTTAGTGAAGAATCACCCTTATGACTTTAGTGACGAATCACTCTTGCTTACATTTATTTATTAATATTGAAAAATATGAACATGAATATAGAAAATATAACATTTTTGATTTGGCTTTTTTTTATATATATATACAATACTAGTCAAAAGTTGGCACACACCTACTCATTCAAGGGTGTTTATTTGTTTAAACTATTTTCTACATTGTAGAATAATGTTGAACACATCAGAACTATGACATTTCACATATGGAATCATGTAGTAACCAAAAAAGTGTTAAACAAACCAAAATATATTTTAGATGAGATTCTCCAAAGTAGCCAAAGTAGACAATTTGCCTTGATGACAACTTTGCACAGTTTTGGTATTCTCTCAACCAGCTTCACCTGGAATGCTTTTCCAACAGTCTTGAAGGAGTTCCCACATATGCTGAGCACTTGTTGGCTGATTTTCCTTCACTCTACAGTCCGAATCATCCCTAACCATCTCTATTGGATTGAGGTCAGGGGATTATGGAGGCTGGGATGGTGTATCGCTGCAGGTGTATCGCGTGGTAGCCATGCTGGTTAAGTGTGCCTTGAATTCTGAATAAATCAGATGGGATGGTGTATCGCTGCAGAATGCTGTGGTAGCCATGCTGGTTAAGTGTGCCTTGAATTCTGAATAAATCACAGACATTGTCACCAGCAAAGCACCCCCATACCATCACACCTCCTCCTCCATGCTTCACTGTCGGAACTACACCTGTGTCTGCGTCTCACAAAGACATGGTGGTTGGAATCAAAAATCTCACATTTGGACTCATCAG
Organism: Oncorhynchus masou masou; assembly: GCF_036934945.1. Classification (NCBI taxonomy): domain Eukaryota; kingdom Metazoa; phylum Chordata; class Actinopteri; order Salmoniformes; family Salmonidae; genus Oncorhynchus; species Oncorhynchus masou. Next base: position 22,508,590 of record NC_088240.1, on the reverse strand, counting down.
ACCAAAGGACAGATTTCGACCGGTCTAATGTCCATTGGTCGTGTTTTTTGAACCAAACAAGTCTCTTCTTATTATTGTCCTTTAGTAGTCGTTTCTTTGCAGCAATTCAACCATGAAGGCCTGATTCACGCATTCTCCTCTGAACAGTTGATGTTGTGATGTCTCTGTTACATTTGGGCTGCAATTTCTGAGGCTGGTAACAATAATGAACTTAACCTCTGCAGCAGAGGCGATTCTCATGCGATTCTCATGAGATCCAGTTTCATCATAGCACTTGATGTTTTTTGCAACTGCACTTGAAGAAACATTCAAAGTTATTGAAATTGTCCAGATTTACTGACCTTCATGTCTTAAAGGAATGATGGACTTTCGTTTCTATTTGCTTATTTGAGCTGTTCTTGCCATAATATGGACTTGGTCTTTCACCAAATAGAGCTATCTTCTGTATACCACCCCTACATTGTCACAACACAACTGATTGGCTGAAATGCATTAAGGAAAGAAATTCCACAAGTTTACTTTTAACAAGGCACACCTGTTAATTGAAATGCATTCCAGGTGACTACCTCATGAAGCTGGTTGAGAGATTGTCAAGAGTGTGCATATCTGCCATCAAGGCAAATGGTGGCTACTTTGAAGTATTTCAAATATAAAATATAATTGTTCTTTTTTTACACTTTTTTTGGTACTACATGATTCCGTACAGTACGTGTTATTTCATAGTGTTGATGTCTTCACTATTGTTCTATAATGTAGAAAGTAGTTTTTGAAAAAGTAATGAAAAACTGTCCGAACTTTGGACTGGTACTGTATATTCAGTGGCTTGCGAAAGTATTCACCCCCTTGGCATTTTTCCTATTTTGTTGCCTTACAACCTGGAATTAAAATAGATTTTTTGGGGGTTTGTATCATTTGATTCATACAACATGCCTACCACTTTGAAGATGCAAACTATTTTTTATTGTGAAACAAACAAGAAATCAAACAAAAAACGGAAAACTTGAGCATGCGTAACTATTCACCCCCCCCAAAGTCAATACTTTGTAGAACCACCTTTTGCAGCAATCACAGCTGCACGTCTCTTGGGGTATGTCTCTATAAGTTTGGCACATCTAGCCACTGGGATTTTTGCCCATTCTTCAAAGCAAAACTGCTCCAGCTCCTTCAAGTTGGATGGATTCCGCTGGTGTACAGCAATCTTTAAGTCATACCATATATTCTCAATTGGATTGAGATCTGGGCTTTGACTAGACCATTCCAAGACATTTAAATGTTTCCTCTTAAACCACTCGAGTGTTGCATTAGCAGTATGCTTTGGGTCATTGTCCTGCTGGAAGTTGATCGTCCGTCCCAGTCTTGAATCTCTGGAAGATTGAAACAGGTTTCCCTCAAGTATTTCCCTGTATTTAGCGCCAACCATCATTCCTTCAATTCTGACCAGTTTCCCAGTCCCTGTCGATGAAAAACATCCCCACAACATGATGCTGCCACCACCATGCTTCACTGTGGGGATGATTTTCTCAGGGTGATGAGAGGTGTTGGGTTTGCACAAGACATAGTGTTTTCTTGATGGCCAAAAAGCTCAATTTGAGTCTCATCTGACCAAAGTACCTTCTTCCATATATTTGGGTAGTCTCCCACATGCCTTTTGGTGAACAACAAACGAGTTTGCTTATTTTTTTCTTTAAGCAATGGCTTTTTTTCTAGCCACTCTTCCGTAAAGCCCAGCTCTGCGGTGTGTATGGATTCAAGTGGTTCTATGGACAGATACTCCAAGCTTTGCAGCTCCTTCAGGGTTATCTTTGGTCTCTTTGTTGCCTCTGATTAATGCCCTCCTTGCCTGGTCCGTGAGTTCTGGTGGGCGGTCCTCTCTTGGCAGATTTGTTATGGTGCTATATTCTTTAAATCTTTTAATAACGGATTTAATGATGCTCCGTGGGATGTTCAAAGTTTCTGATATTTTTTTATAATCCATCCCTGATCTGTTCCTCTTCACAAATGTGTCCCTGACCTGTATGGAGAGCTCCTTGGCCTTCATGGTGCCACTTGCTTGGTGGTGCTGCTTGCTTAGTGGTGTTGCAGACTCTGGGGCCTTTCAGAACAGGAGCATATATGCTGAGATCATATGACACTTAGATTGCACACAATTGGACTTTATTTAACTAATTATGTGACTTCTAAAGGTAATTGGTTGCACAGATCTTATTTAGGGGATACACAGCAAAGGGGGTGAATGCACGCAACACTTTTCCATTTAAATGTGCAAAAAAATAGTTTTTTCTTTCATTTCACTTCACCAGTTTGGACTATTTTGTGTATGTCCATTACATGAAATCCAAATAAAAATATATTTAAATGACAGGTTGTAATGCAACAAAAATAGCAAAACACGCCAAGGGGGATGAATACTTTTCCAAGGCACTGTATATTATGTTGTTGAACATAATATACTCTATGGGCATATTAAAGTTCCAGATTGGGATCTCTGCTAGTTTTAAAGTTAAGGCCCATTTTATACAGAGATTTTGGCATAGTAGGGAATGTAACCAATCACAGCCCTCCTTACTTGTATCATAGCACATCCTGTAAATTACCAGCAGAGGGTGACGATTTTGAATCCATTTTCACATTCACTCTGTTGGTAATGATTACAAATCAGATCATAACTATAAAAGTAGCAAAGATCCCACTCTGAAACTTTGGTATGTCCATAGAGTATATTATTTTAAACAATATACTGACAAATGAGCCAAATATATTAATGTAAGAATATTGTTGAATTCAAAATACTACACATAATATGGAGAAAGCAGTAAAGCTTCATATGACACCAATGTTAGTTTGTACTGTAGCACCTACAGATGATACATTATAGAGTCAGCAGCAATCAGCAGTAGAAACAATAATAAAGCGTTTTGGTAAAAAGCTGACGGATGGGGCTGGAGAAATGTAACCACTTTCAAATTCATAAACAGAGCTACTGTAAGGATGCAAGGACTGACCATCTATCAAATCAACATTATGGTTTAAACCATGTTTTGAAGCTAGTATGTAGTGTTAGTATACATTTCATTTGATTAGAACAAGCTTGTATTTTGGTTTTGATGGCAGCTCATGAGGCATATATAACTTATACTACTCAAAAATCAATTTTGTCTCTATAAATTAAACAATTGATTCAGTAGCTGCTGATTGCCCCTTTATAGGAGGCCTGGGTAAGGCCAAAATATCACAAATATTCCAACTTCAATTAATCATTTCTCAATTATGCTTTAAGATAGAAATCTCAAATATACATCAACAATCCTTTCTCCAAAGGACCCTTCTATGGATTACATTTTGTGAAAATCCACAAAATCATGATCTTGTTTTGTTCTACTTTTGTGAAGAATCCCCCCTAAGGTTCAGATTAGGACGGCATCGAAGACGGGATGGAGGACAGGATGGAGGGAAAGAAGACAGGAGGGACACTGGTGGCTCCAGGGGCCCTTGTACATCAAACAGTGACAGGCTGAGGGGCTGGAGGCCCTGGGATCCTGGCTGTGAGTCTACAGGGGTCTGGGGTATGAGTATATGGGGGTCTAGAGGGGGCTGGCGGTTGACACCAGAAAGACATGCCAAGACCTGGTTATTCTCTTTTCATCCTCTGTAAATGTACAATTCCAAAGAGGGGAAGATTATTAAAGTATGGCATTGATGTCCGTAGATGTTCATTATGTTGGGAGATACTTGGGGGAGACCTGGAATATGTGTTATTCTGTGACCATGTTCTATCATCCATCCTCCATCTTCCTCTCCTCCTGTCCATTCTGTCCCTCACCTCCTTCTCTTCCTCTTCCTGGAGACGACCTCGTGCCCTCCTCTGGCGAAGTGTCCGTTCTCCTCTTTCTTCCTCTCTAGCTGTGAACGGAGGCACAGGGGTGCTGTTGAGTGAGTGAGTGAGTGAGTGAGTGAGTGAGTGAGTGAGTGAGTGAGTGAGTGAGTGAGTGTGTGTATGTGTATGTGTATGTGTGTGTGTGTATGTGTATGTGTGTGTGTGTGTGTGTGTGTGTGTGTGTGTGTGTGTGTGTGTGTGTGTGTGTGTGTGTGTGTGTGTGTGTGTGTGTGTGTGTGTGTGTGTGTGTGTGTGTGTGAGAGAGAGAGAGAGAGAGAGAGAGAGAGAGAGAGAGAGAGAGAGAGAGAGAGAGTAGGCACAGGGGTGCTGTTCTACGTGTCTGCCCAAGTTCAGGAGGCTGATGGAAGCTGGCTTCCGTGGCTGAAACTAATACCATCAGATTCCACTGTGGCCTGAGGATGACCGGAGCAGTGACATTTTGATGTCTCCGTGTGTCTGTGTGTGTGTGTGTTTGTGTGAGCATGTGCCTGCGTGCGTGCGTGTGTATGTGCGTGTGCCTGCATTCGTGCATGTATGTGTGATATTTTGATGTCACAGCTGCCACAGTTGTACTTCTTAAGTTTCGTATTGGAGTAGCAGCCATAAATACTGGCTGGACACTAGAACATTGGGACAGCTGGTTTTCCCATGCAGGGAAATTCTTCACCTAATGGTTTTAGGGTCTTTAGTTGTTCCGTCTGAGGAAGACTACTGGTGACAAACGGGGAAGAGAGCAGAGATGCTGGAAAGCTCACGCTGAGCAGGAGAGAAGAGAAGGATCCGGAATATATCATGGTGATGGGTGGCACATCACTGGCCTAATTCCACTCAGTGTTATAAGCGACTTGCAATGTGGAAAAAGGCATGGCGTCTGTCTGAGCATTGTGTCTGTATGGCAGTACTCTTTGTGCTTATGAAAAGCTCTTTAAAATAATGTGATTATATTTCCTCTCTCATATCTACAATGTAAAATGAATGAAAATTGTTTGCTAGGTTTATAGAATAGACTACTGCTCCTTTGCTGTTCTAACTCACCAGCTAAATTCTGTTGAGCAGCTGATTAGTAGAATCATGTTACAGCAGGGCTGGAGAAAAAACCTGCACACCCAGTATTTCACCAGGAGAAGTTTTGGCCAGCTTCAACAGCAGAACCAGTACCTGTGCAGTTGGGGGGGATGGGGTGTTGGGTGGGTTAAGGTGTGAGTTGTCTGGCTGTTGTTAAATGGTATGTGAGGACATAGTCACACCTGCTCCCCTACTTTCTTCAACACTCACTCCTGGCCTGGGGACAAACAGGTGACAGATGGGAATGACCGACAGAGGGGTAACAGATCATTGATTGACAGGTAAGTAAAGGGTTTTAACCATTTCCATTACCAGTTCAGAGTAAACTGTAATGGAAAACTGTTATTGGCATGGTAATTAGGTATTAGGTATTATCAACTGTAAAAAAACAAAAATATATTGTCAAATTAGGGTACGTTGTGGCTCATTGCTTTATTTCAAATGGTACTGTAATTCCACCACACTGAATTCAGTACTGTCTTTCGAGCTCCAAAAACATGTTGACCACTAGTGGGTGAAACTAAAACAAGAAGCTCCCACGCTGAGGTCTGTCCAACGCTGGTCCGACCAATCTGATTCTACACTCCAAGACTGCTTCCATCACGTGGACTGGGATATGTTTCGTATTGCGTCAGACAGCAACATTGACAAATACGCTGATTCGGTGTGCGAGTTCATTAGAACATGCGTTGAAGATGTCGTTCCCATAGCAACGATTAAAACATTCCCAAACCAGAAACCGTGGATTGATTGCAGCATTCGTGTGAAACTGAAAGCGCGAACCACTGCTTTTAATCAGGGCAAGGTGACCGGAAACATGACCGAATACAAACAGTGCAGCTATTCCCTCCGCAAGGCAATCAAACAAGCTAAGCATCAGTATAGACACAAAGTAGAATCTCAATTCAACGGCTCAGACACAAGAGGTATATGGCAGGGTCTACAGTCAATCACGGATTACAAAAAGAAAACCAGCCCCGTCACGGACCAGGATGTCTTGCTCCCAGGCAGACTACATAACTTTTTTGCCCGCTTTGAGGACAATACAGTGCCACTGACACGGCCTGCAACGAAAACATACGGACACTCCTTCACTGCAGCCGAGGTGAGTAAAACATTTAAACGTGTTAACCCTCGCAAGGCTGCAGGCCCAGACGGCATCCCCAGCCCTCAGAGCATGCGCAGACCAGCTGGCTGGTGTGTTTATGGACATATTCAATCAATCCCTATCCCAGTCTGCTGTTCCCACATGCTTCAAGAGGGCCACCATTGTTCCTGTTCCCAAGAAAGCTAAGGTAACTGAAGCTAAACGAATACCGCCCCGTAGCACTCACTTCCGTCATCATGAAGTGCTTTGAGAGACTAGTCAAGGACCATATCACCTCCACCCTACCTGACACCCTAGACCCACTACAATTTGCTTACCGCCCAAATAGGTCCACAGACGATGCAATCTCAACCACACTGCACACTGCCCTAACCCATCTGGACAAGAGGAATACCTATGTGAGAATGCTGTTCATCGACTACAGCTCGGCATTTAACAACATAGTACCCTCCAAGCTCGTCATCAAGCTCGAGACCCTGGGTCAACAAAACTAAGGAGATGATTGTGGACTTCAGGACACAGCAGAGGGAACACCCCCCTATCCACATCGATGGAACAGTAGTGGAGAGGGTAGTAAGTTTTAAGTTCCTCGGCATGCACATCACAGACAAATTGAATTGGTCCACCCACACAGACAGCATCGTGAAGAAGGCGCAGCAGCGCCTCTTCAACCTCAGGAGGCTGAAGAAATTCGGCTTGTCACCAAAAGCACTCACAAACTTTTACAGATGCACAATCGAGAGCATCCTGGCGGGCTGTATCACCGCCTGGTACGGCAACTGCTCCACCCACAACCGTAAGGCTCTCCAGAGGGTAGTGAGGTCTGCACAACGCATCACCGGGGGCAAACTACCTGCCCTCCAGGACACCTACACCACCCGATGTTACAGGAAGGCCATAAAGATCATCAAGGACAACAACCACCCGAGCCACTGCCTGTTCACCCCGCTATCATCCAGAAGGCGAGGTCAGTACAGGTGCATCAAAGCTGGGACCGAGAGACTGAAAAACAGCTTCTATCTCAAGGCCATCAGACTGTTAAACAGCCACCACTAACATTGAGTGGCTGTTGCCAACACACTGACTCAACTCCAGCCACTTTAATAATGGGAATTGATGGGAAATGATGTAAAATATATCACTAGCCACTTTAAACAATGCTACCTAATATAATGTTTACATACCCTACATTATTCATCTCATATGTATACGTATATACTGTACACTATATCAACTACCGCATCTTTATGTAATACATGTATCACTAGCCACTTTAGCTACGAAACTTGTTTACATACTCATCTCATATGTATATACTGTACTCGATACCATCTACTGTATCTTGCCTATGCTGCTCTGTACCATCACTCATTCATATATCTGTATGTACATATTCTTTATCCCCTTACACTTGTGTGTATAAGACAGTAGTTTTGGAATTGTTAGTTCGATTACTTGTTGGTTATTACTGCATTGTCGTAACTAGAAGCACAAGCATTTCGCTACACTCGCATTAACATCTGCTAACCATGTGTATGTGACAAATAACATTTGATTTGATTTGGGTGCATGTTATTGTTGTTTATGGTTTATTAACATATTTGGATGTGTGCCTTGTAAGAGGCTATATTCTTGCACCGGTGTGTGAGAATGCTGAACCAATTTAGCTGTTGTGGTTATAATGCCCCATCAATTTAAAATGTAAAGGGGATAGATTGAGGCAGCAGCAAACCTTAAATGGTTGAATATTTTACCATGTCATTTTGGTCTGTTTTGCCCTGTAGTCATTGCTAGTTTTAAAGCATTTGTTAAGCACTCTAGTGCAAGTGATATAAAGCAAAAATATTAATTCATATGCTTAAAAGTATAAACACTTTACCTTGCAGCCGACCTGCTTGCACCAATCCATTTTAGTTACAGTAAAATGCTGTAAAATAGAAACGTCTCCCCTCAATGAATTTCATTCATTCTGATTACGGTTGCATTTACTTTTTTACAGTATAATACAGTACATTTTACTGGTATTGTATGTCATTACACACCACTTTGCTTTGATACTGTATTTTTACTACAGTAGGTGTACTGTAAAATGAAAGACTTGCCACCGAGCTGCCTGTAAGTTACTGTCAACTTCATGGCAACCCCTTTACAGTGTAGACTATAATGGCATATTCCCCTGAGACTGTTAGAATGTCCAACAATGATGCATTTCTAAGTCTATCATGACACAAGGCGAGACCCAGATGCAGACACAGGAGGCAGATGGTTGGAGTCTTACAATATTTATAAATCCAATAGGGTAAGGCAAGAGAAGGGTCGTGGACAGGCAAAAGGGTCAAAACCAAAGGTACCGAAGGGCAGGCAGAATTAAGGTCAGGGCAGGCAGGTGGGAAAGTAGTCCAGTCTGGTTGACTTGACTAACATACAAGACGAACTGGCAAAGAATGACAGGAAACCCAAGGATAAATACACTGGGGACGATAAGCAACACCGGGAGGGGTGGAGACAATAACAGGAACAGGTGAAACAGATCAGAGCGTGACAGTAAATCGGTGATGAGGTCCGGGTCCAAGATGTCTTTAGAAGGAACCCAGCACCTCTCCTCTGGGCCATAACCCTCTCATTCAACCAGGTACTGGAAACCCCTGGCCCGTGGTCGAACCTTCAGAAGGTCGTCTCACTGTATACGCTGGCTGGCCACCGATAACTCAGGAGGTAGGGATGGGCCTGGAGACAGAAGACATAGGACAGTGAAACACAGGCTTAATCCTAGACACGTGGAAGGTAGGGTGAATACAGAGGGTATTGGGAAACAGAAGATGGATAACAGTGGAACTCAGGACTCTGGAGACGGGAAAAGGACCAATGAACCTGTGAGACAGCTTGTGGGGCAGATCAAAGTGGAAAGCCATACCCTCTGCCCAATGCGTTAGCGGGGATCTGGGGTCCAGCGATGGCCCGCTTGTCGACGATACATGGAGTAGGTCTTGAGAATAGTCGCCCGGGCTCTTCTCCAGGTACGTCGACAGTGGCAGAGAAACATCTGGGCTGAGGGTACGCTGACCTCCTGATCTTGTTCAGGGAGGAGTGGAGGCTGATACCCCATGGAGCACTTGAAAGGGGAGAGTCCCGTGGCAGAACTGGGAAGAGTGTTCCGATCACTCTCCGCCCAGACCAGTTGATGGCTCCAGGTAGTGGGGTTGGGTTGGTTGGTTGGCTCGTTCCGACTGACAGTTAGTTTGGGGATGGAATCCGGATGACAGGCTGGCCGATGACCCAATAAGGGTGCAGAATGACTTCCAGAACTGAGGACCTCGATTGGAGACCATGTCTACCGGGAGTCTATGGATCCGGAGGACATGCTGCACCATAAGCTGGGCCATCTCCTTGGCTGAAGATAGTTTGGGGAGAGGGATGAAATAGGCGGCCCTAGAGAACCCATTGACTACCATCAGAATGACATTGTTGCCATTAGGCGGAGGGAGCCCAATAACAAAGTCCAGAGATATATGAGACCAGGGACGATGAGGAACCGGTAGTGGCTGCAGGAGTCCAGAAGGAGCAAGCCGTGTTCTCTAGTTTTGAGCACACACAGTGCATCCGGTGACGAAGGCAGAGACGTCAGGGACCATTGTGGGCCACCAGTAACATTGTCGAAGGAAGACTAGTATACGACTGGACCCTGGATGGCAGATCAGCCTGGAGGAATGAACCCATTCCAGCACCTTTGACCGGACTGGATTAGGTTAGCTGGGCCCATTCCAGGTCCAGGCTGGGAGCGTTGTGCCTCGTGACCAGGTTCTCAATACCCCAATCCACAGTGACAGCAAGGCATGAGTAAGGGAGAATGGTTTCAGAGGTTGAGGGTGTGGCAGAGGAACTGTATAGGTGGGAGAGAGCATCAGGCTTCATATCTTTAGACCCAGGACAGTGGGAAATTGTAAAGTTGAATCTGGTAAACAGGAGGGAACACCGGGCCTGCCTTGAGCTGAGGCGTTTGGCTGAACAGAGCTATTCCAAGTTTTTATGGTCGGTCCAGACCAGGAATATCTGTTCTACTCCTTCCAGCCAGTGCCTCCACTCCTCCAACACCATCATCACTGCCAGGAGTTCTCGGTTGCCAACATCGTAGTTCCCATCTGCAGGATTGCGACAATGGGACAGGAAGGCACAGGGATGGCCCCCACTCCAACATCCGAAGCATCCACTTCCACCACAAATTTACGCGAGGGGTCCAGATGGATGAGAATGGGTGCTGTAATGAACTGATGCTTCAGGTCCATATAGGCTTTGTGGACAGCTGGAGACCATTTGAATGGTAACTTGTGGGAGGTGAGTGCCCAGAGGGGGGCCGCCAGAGTGCTGTAATCCCTAATGAAACGGCGGTAGAAGTTTGCAAAACCAAGAAACCGTTGCAATTGCACCCTGGACAATGGTTGAAGCCAATCCACCACTGCTTTCACCTTTCCAGGATCCATCTGAACATTGAACTCAGCAATGACATATCCCATAAAGGTGATAGAAGAGCGGTGGAACTCACACTTCTCGGCTTTCACAAACAATTGGTTCTCCAGGAGACACTGAAGGACCTATCTGACATGGAGTACATGTTCTTGGGCAGATCTGGAAAAAAACAGGATGTGATCCAGATAGACAAACACAAACCAGTTTAGCATGTCCCGAAGCATATCATTGACCAAAGCCTGGAATACAGAGGGGGCATTGGTGAGTCCAAATGGCATGACCTGGTACTCATAATGTCCATTGGCTGTGTTGAAGGCTGTCTTCCACTCATGGTAGGCATTCCGAAGGTCCAACTTGGAATACATGGTAGCCCCCTGGAGAGGTTCAAATGCTGAGGACAGGTAGGGGGTAACAATTTTTGACAGTGATATCGTTAAGTCTGTCAATGCACGTGCACAGGGTCTTGTCCTTCTTCTCCACAAAGAAAAACCCTATGCCGGTAGGAGATGCAGAAGGACAGATGGCCCCAGTGGCCAGAGACCCCTCTATGTACTCCTCCATAGCTTTGGTCTCTGGTCTGGACAGAGAATACAACCGACCCGAGGTGGTGTAGTGGTGTAGTGCCTGGGAGAAGTTCAATGGCACAATCATAAGGGCGGTGCGGGGGAAGGGAAGTAGCACGTGCCTTACTGACCACTTCCAGGAGGTCATGGTACTCAGTGGGAACGGCAGAGACATCCACAGTCTTGCTAACATCCTGAGGAGTACGACTTGGGGAAGGCTGTGCTGCTTGAATGCAGTGGGAATGGCAAAAAGGAATCCAACCCAGGATGGAGCTTGTGGTCCAGTCAATCACAGGATTGTGCTTTTGAAGCCAGGAAAGTCCCAAAACAACCGCTCCATGGGGAGATGATATGAGGAGGAACTCTATGGTCTCAGTGTGGCTACCAGAAATCTGTAATTGAACGGGCACAGTACTATGGGTGACTTCCCTTATGGAGAGGCCTTCCAGTTCCATAGCATCCTTGGGCACAGAGAGAGGCTGAGTGGAGTACCAAGCTCCGAAGCAATAGTGGCATCCATAAGCCCACAGGCAATGAGCACTCGGAGAGACTTGGATTGGTCTCCACACAGCACAAGTGCAAGAAGGGGTGTGTGGGTGATGGGAATCAAGGAACTCCCAGTCTGACTCACCATAGTGCTGGTACCCACTAGAGACAAGGGTTTCCTAATAGGACAGGTAGCTAGCTATAAAATGTCCTGCCCATCCACAGTACAGACAACAGTTATTATTCATCCTCCGTGAGCGCTCCCAAACTGATAGCCTAGTTCTTCCCAACTGCATAGGCTCAGGAGCATCCAACTCACCAGTCGTAGATTCACGAGAGAGCTTGGGTGACTTAAACTCCTCTCGGAAGAGCTGTCTTCGGAAACTTCCGGATTCCATAGGAGGTGAATGTGCCATATCGGGTGCACAAGTGTGCCCGAGACCAGAACTCCTCTCACTCTTGCGTTCCCTTAGGCGTCCATCAATTTTAAATGGTTAAGGCGATAAGAGAGTCAATGTCCACCGGCAGTTCCCGAGCAGCTAGCGCATCCTTTACCTCAGATAATCCGTGAAGAAAAGTATCGAAAAGAGACTCCGGATTCCGGGCACTCTCGGCGGCCAACGTGCAAAAGTCCACCGTGTAGTCTGCCACACTTTGGGAGTTTTGACATAAGTCAAGCAGTTTGTTGGCCGCCTTTCTCCCGGATACAGGACACTCAAAAACTTCTCACCTCTGCCACAAATTCCTCCAAATGACCGCAAATGGCAGATTGTTGTTCCCAAACTGCCGTAGCCCAGGAGAGAGCCCTTCCCGACATTAACGTAATTATATACGCTATCTTCGATCGGTCTGAATAAAACTGTAACGGGATTCGTCCTCCTCTGACGAGGAGTATGAGAGATCGGACCAATATGCAGTGTGGTATGTGTTCGTCATTTTTAATGAACAAAATCACTGAACATGAAAATGGAAAATAACGTGTGGACACACAGACACAGAAAACAATCGCCCACCAAACACTGGTGGGAAAAGGCTACCTAAGTATGATTCTCAATCAGAGACAACTAACGACACCTGCCTCTGATTGAGAACCATACCAGGCCAAACACAAAATACAACATAGAAAAAAAAATAGACTGCCCACCCCAACTCACGCCCTGACCATACTAAAACAAAGACAAAACAAAGGAACTAATGTCAGAACGTGATAAAAACGAAGATGGCTGCAGCTCAAAAATAAGCGAGCACTGAGATAGAAAACCCCAGCAGGTACTAGGCTTCCATGAATATCGCTCTGGAGGAGGTAAACGGGGTTTACGTGGAGTCAAGATAGGCTGTACAAACTCACCACAGATAGGGGAAAAAAATTACTGACTAATTGGGGTTTTTGAGAGGTAGCAGACAGTCACTGAGCTAACTCCCTGATTTGCTCCTTAATAGCCTTTAACCCATGGTTAAAGGTTGTGGTGTTCCGTCAAGGAACTGGGCCCTTCCCAAAGGCCCAGTAGAAACTCCTGATGTCTTCCAATGGTGGCTCCCTGCAGGGAGACAGCATGGCGGTGCTGGTCCGAGTCTGCTAGGTCTGTCATGGCCAGTTCGTACTATCATGACACAAGGCGAGACCCAGATGCAGACACAGGAGGCAGATGGTTGGAGTCTTAAAATATGTATTTATCCAATAGGGTAAGGCAAGAGAAGGGTCGTGGACAGGCAAAAGGGTCAAAACCAGCCCAAAAGTCCAAAAGGTACAAAAGGGCAGAATCAAGGTCAGGGCAGGCAAGATGATGAGGCAGGCGGGAAAGTAATCCAGAGTCAGGCAGGGGTCAGAACCGGGAGGACTAACAAAAAGAGAATAACAAAAGGAGTACAGGAAAAACACGCTGGTTGACTAAACAAACAAGACGAACTGGCACAGAGAGACAGGAAACACAGGGATAAATACACTGGGGGAAATAAGCGACACCTGGAGGGGGTGGAGACAATCACAGGAACAGGTGAAACAGATCAGGGCATAACAAAGTCAGGATAGAGGATTGTGTCCGTTTCTTTTTTTATTATTTTTTTATGAGAATTGTGTCTGCTTCCATGCTACTTTGGTCTGCTTTGTGTGGTTTGTTTGGTGTTGTGCCATCCTCAGACAGATGTTGCATCAGACATTCATGCCAAGAGAGAGATAGAGAAAGGAGGCGAAGGAAATAGGGGGATAGAGATATAGTTCCCATGCACAAGTGACTGATCTCTCCTCTCCTTCAGGGCCTGGGCCCTCTCTCCATCCCTTTGGGTGTCTCTGACAGTCAGCTCCTGTGACATCTGTTTGCCAACAACTCCCAGGCAAACACTGATCACTCACTCCTCTACTGTCCAAATATTTCAGACTGTTTCATATCAAACCTGAATCTTTCTAACTCCACAACATCATTAATTCATACAGGCCATAAATGATTCTCCGAGATATGAGCTTCAGTCACGTAAGGCTAGTCTGGAGGCTGGGGCTAGTAGCCTTCTGTACGCAGAGAGAGAGAGAGAGAGAGATATAGATGAGGAGAGAGAGACAGAGATCTGGGCAGGGTGCTGTATGTTTATTACAGTAACAGTTACATATACATATATCTCCTCAGTCACGTAAGGCTAGTCTGGAGGCTGGGGCTAGTAGCCTTCTGTACGCAGAGAGAGAGATATATAGATGAGGAGAGAGAGACAGATCTGGGCAGGGTGCTGTATGTTTATTACAGTAACAGTTACATATACATATATCTCCTCAGTCACGTAAGGCTAGTCTGGAGGCTGGGGCTAGTAGCCTACTGTACGCAGAGAGAGAGAGAGAGAGAGAGAGAGAGATATAGATGAGGAGAGAGAGACAGATCTGGGCAGGGTGCTGTATGTTTATTACAGTAACAGTTACATATACATATATCTCCTCAGTCACGTAAGGCTAGTCTGGAGGCTGGGGCTAGTAGCCTTCTGTACGCAGAGAGAGAGAGAGAGAGAGATAGATATATAGATGAGGAGAGAGAGACAGATCTGGGCAGGGTGCTGTATGTTTATTACAGTAACAGTTACATATACATATATCTCCTCAGTCACGTAAGGCTAGTCTGGAGGCTGGGGCTAGTAGCCTTCTGTACGCAGAGAGAGAGAGAGAGATAGATGAGGAGAGAGAGACAGATCTGGGCAGGGTGCTGTATGTTTATTACAGTAACAGTTACATATACATATATCTCCTCAGTCACGTAAGGCTAGTCTGGAGGCTGGGGCTAGTAGCCCTCTGTACGCAGAGAGAGAGCGAGAGAGAGAGATGAGGAGAGAGAGACAGATCTGGGCAGGGTGCTGTATGTTTATTACAGTAACAGTTACATATACATATATCTCCTCAGTCACGTAAGGCTAGTCTGGAGGCTGGGGCTAGTAGCCTTCTGTACGCAGAGAGAGAGAGAGAGAGAGAGAGAGAGAGAGATGAGGAGAGAGAGACAGATCTGGGCAGGGTGCTGTATGTTTATTACAGTAACAGTTACATATACATATATCTCCTCAGTCACGTAAGGCTAGTCTGGAGGCTGGGGCTAGTAGCCTTCTGTACGCAGAGAGAGAGAGAGAGAGATATAGATGAGGAGAGAGAGACAGATCTGGGCAGGGTGCTGTATGTTTATTACAGTAACAGTTACATATACATATATCTCCTCAGTCACGTAAGGCTAGTCTGGAGGCTGGGGCTAGTAGCCTTCTGTACGCAGAGAGAGAGAGAGAGAGATATAGATGAGGAGAGAGAGACAGATCTGGGCAGGGTGTTGTATGTTTATTACAGTAACAGTTACATATACATATATCTCCTCAGTCACGTAAGGCTAGTCTGGAGGCTGGGGCTAGTAGCCTTCTGTACGCAGAGAGAGAGAGAGAGAGATATAGATGAGGAGAGAGAGACAGATCTGGGCAGGGTGCTGTATGTTTATTACAGTAACAGTTACATATACATATATCTCCTCAGTCACGTAAGGCTAGTCTGGAGGCTGGGGCTAGTAGCCTACTGTATGCAGAGAGAGAGAGAGAGAGAGATATAGATGAGGAGAGAGAGACAGATCTGGGCAGGGTGCTGTATGTTTATTACAGTAACAGTTACATATACATATATCTCCTCAGTCACGTAAGGCTAGTCTGGAGGCTGGGGCTAGTAGCCTACTGTATGCAGAGAGAGAGAGAGAGAGAGAGATATAGATGAGGAGAGAGAGACAGATCTGGGCAGGGTGCTGTATGTTTATTACAGTAACAGTTACATATACATATATCTCCTCAGTCACGTAAGGCTAGTCTGGAGGCTGGGGCTAGTAGCCTACTGTATGCAGAGAGAGAGAGAGAGAGAGAGATATAGATGAGGAGAGAGAGACAGATCTGGGCAGGGTGCTGTATGTTTATTACAGTAACAGTTACATATACATATATCTCCTCAGTCACGTAAGGCTAGTCTGGAGGCTGGGGCTAGTAGCCTACTGTATGCAGAGAGAGAGAGAGAGAGAGAGATATAGATGAGGAGAGAGAGACAGATCTGGGCAGGGTGCTGTATGTTTATTACAGTAACAGTTACATATACATATATCTCCTCATTTCTTTGTAAATTATACTGGAAACAGAATCATTTACAGCCTTACTTTTTTATCATGTGGTGATAAAACCATGATTTGATAGGTGTAGTGTAATACAGCTGGTATACTGTACCTGTTTGTAACAGGGATTCTATTTCACATCATTTCAATCCCAGGGAAGCTGTAAACACCAGTGTGTTATCCAGTCAGCAGATGCTTTCCTTATCTGGACAGAGACTGACTTTATGAACATCCATTGGTTTGTATAGGGTTTTTGTGTCTTTTTATTCATGTTTTTCTGTGCATTTGTGGTAAAGGCTATAGAACCGGAGAATGACTGGAAAGGCCACTGCTCCGTTTTGTTGTTCTTTATAAAACGTACTTGGTCTCATGTCCTTTATATTAATCAAAGAAATTACCCCCTATTATGCTACATTGGAAATAACAATTTTACAATGTATTTAAATTGAGACTTAACTGGCTGGTGAAAAACACAGACATTT
The DNA here is from genome assembly GCF_036934945.1 of Oncorhynchus masou masou. Taxonomy (NCBI): domain Eukaryota; kingdom Metazoa; phylum Chordata; class Actinopteri; order Salmoniformes; family Salmonidae; genus Oncorhynchus; species Oncorhynchus masou. The sequence continues at coordinate 22,491,953 of NC_088240.1, read as the reverse complement.
CCTCTGGACTATTTAACCAAATTATCTGCAGTAAGCATTTTTCAAAAGTAATTCTCTTTTAATGACCCCCATAAATTCTATTTCTTACTCTGTCTTTCAGATCTTTCACTATATCTCTTTTTAACAATCACGCACAAATTATAATGAGTGAAAGAACATTTAGGAAAACAGTTATTTTATTTTTCTTCTTTGATCAAACTCAGCTGGAAGGAAGGAGATGCCTGAGGCAATTTCACTCAAAACACAGCAACACTAAACAGACACATGAAACAGCAAACATTGCTTTAGTTATTTATTGAAATATAAAAGTGAATAATTATGAAATAATATTATTTCATAAAATTATGTTTACCTGTGTAAATTGTCCATTTCCATTTTACAACCCCTGTTTGAAACTCCTATCCTACGATCACTGGTGTGAACCAGCAGCCTGTTTATGTTGTGTAGTGAGGGATATGTCATGTTAGGAGATAGTTATGTATGTTGTTAAAAACCAAGCTAGTCTCACCACACTGACATGAAAGCCTTTTCCCAGCCATGGGTCTGAGTGCAGGATCAGGGCTTCGGGTGAGACTGGAGGGTCCCACACAACACCAAGGGTTGAAACCACAACACTGGATTCCACTTTGTTAGCTTGTGTGGATAATGGTAGTCATAAAAACAACAATCATAATTTTAATATTAAATAGCTAAATAAAATAAAAAATATAGTATTAATTCATTGGTGAATAAGATAATAATAATACCTCTTAATATATTTAAACCTGCACTCTATAATTGAACTGAATATATACTCCCACTCAGATATTATTGTGTCTCGTAGAAATGGGATATGTTGGGGAAGTCTGAGATGTTAAATGTTGTAATCCTTTGATATAGCAAGATTGATGTACTTGATATTTTATAGGGAAATCTTCCACAATCGCCTCAGTACGTGTTCTTTTGTCAAATAAATGATCTCTTGTTAAGTTCTATCTATAAATGAAATTCCAGTCTGTCTGCTTTGAATATCCAACTTAATGCAAGGGACAAAGGACACGAGTCACTTGTGAATACAGGCCATTTGCTGGAATGGTTTGTTCAATCACAGCTCCAATAGATTTGTTTCATTTTAATAGGAGTCCTATCCTTTGCATATGAGAGGAGAGATGTACCAATCTCACTTGCATCATCCCATTCATCACAACAATCATTGTATGGAAATGCCATTATATTACAATACACCAAAAAAAACATTTAGACATATAAGGCTCAAGGTTATGTATCTGTAACGAACACAATCAGGGCTTCTGTGTGTCTGTGCGTGTGTGTCTGTGCGTAGTTTTCTGTGTGTGTGTGCGGTGTGTACTTGTGTATGTGTGTGTAAACGTATGTGTTTGATTACAACATAAATTACTTCCCTGGTTTGTTTGATTGCATTCTTGTTAGAGAAGTGATGTCACAGGACAGTTAAAGGTTCTCATCCATGAAGAATGCCTCTGTGTGACTAACCTGGGATGATGTATCAAGTTGTTATGGTGCTGTCTCTGTCTCTCTCTGTCTCTCTCTGTCTCTCTGTCCCTGTCTGTCTCTGTCTCTGTCTGTCTCTCTGTCCCTGTCTGTCTCTGTCTCTCTCTGTCTCTGTCTCTCTCTGTCTCCCTCTCTGTCTCTCTCTGTCTGTCTCTCTGTCTGTCTCTCTGTCTCTCTGTCTCTCTCTCGGTCTCTCTCTCTGTCTCTGTCTCTGTCTCTGTCTCTCTCTCTCTCTCTCTCTCTCTCTCTCTCAAATTTGGCAGAAGCAATCAGGCCCGTAGGGTAGAGCCTTAACGTCGCTGGCATGGGCAGGGCTCGGACTTAAAATTCATGCCTGAGGCAGGGCTCTATCTCTCTCGCACACTATCTCTCTCTTTTTCTCTCTGCGCAGACAGTGTTTATAAAAATAATTGAGCATGCAACATTCTTGCAAGTATGAGTCTTCTAGCGCTGAATTCACATTTTTCAACATCAACAAAAATATTTATTTTCATACATTTAAAAGTTACTTTATGACAGTTAAGAAATTATTCCCGTCTGTATTGTTTCATAGAGTCAGATGTGTTTTCCTTTGTGTGGATTTGCTAGGATGCTGTGTTTTACATGTTTTGCTAGAATGTGTTGTAACTCTTAGTGTGACTATATTACTCTTATAGCAGCGGTGTGGTAATAACCCAATGGCATGTTGCAGCACATCGATCCTCCCCAAAGCCCCTTGTTAATCTCACAACTTCCTGGGTGTTGAGCCACATTTGTTGTCTAACCGGTTTGGAACCCCGGTATTAGTTTTCCTCTATTAGACACAGAACTCCAGCCGAGCCCTGACGATTGGCTGGGAAGGTTGTGTGGTGTGTGTATGTGTGTGTATCTGTGGTGATGAGCTGAGGAGGTTATTGACCGAGAGACGCTCCACTGCTAATGATCTCCACAGGGAGAATAATCCAACACTCTTCTCACACAATCACACATACATGTGTGCGAACACACACGAACACACACCGAACAAACACACACAGACACACACACAGCAGGGTGAACAGTGTTATGATTGATCACTAACAGTGTGGTTCAGACATCAGGAGAGGTTTTAGGCTGGGATCTGATACAGCCTTAGAGAATAATATCACGGTCCTCGTGGACCATCACTATGACACACCAGTACTAGATCCGTGTGAATTTAGACTGTCTTCTTAACACTCGCCCCATAAACTGTTTTATAAGGGAATAGTGGAGATGGAAACGCCACATGCAAGGTATTTTGTGAGAATAATTGGGGGTGTTTGAGTCCTAGTCAAGCAGAATAGTTCTGGAAAGACACTCACAACACAATCCTCTTCTCCAAAAGTTTGATCTCAAAGTTAACTAGAGATACAAGAGAGACAGCTTTCAGCTGATGCATAACTTTATGTGGTCAACTATTAATACAAATGGAGCAGAACTCAGGTGCTAAAGGGGGAGATGGCCTTTTTCTCAGAACAACTTCATGAGAAAGTGAAATAATACATTATAATACATCTCAGATTAGCCTGCCCTCATTCCCATCCCGAGGCCGAGGGCCCTTTAATTGAAAATGGAAATTCCTCTATTTGAATCATGGTTATCATAGCAGGTGGAGGGCAATTAAAATAAATGAATAGTGAACCTCCTCTGTCCATACATTCCTGAACACTTCAGGCACATTAATACACATGAATACTCCCCTACATCTGAAAACCTCTCCTGATGCTGAGATTACATTTTACATTCAGCCTACGTTCATAGGGAAGAAAGTAATCGTATGTGTGTGTGTGTGTGTGTGTGTGTGTGTGTGTGTGTGTGTGTGTGTGTGTGTGTGTGTGTGTGTGTGTGTGTGTGTGTGTGTGTGTGTGTGTGTTTGAGTTCAGGAATAGAGGATGGTTTAAACTGGACCTGCAGAGAACAGCCCAAATGTGGAAAAAACTCAGACCTACAACTTAATACAGTAATAACCTTTTATACAGCACATACAGTAGGAGTGACACTCAGATCATACATCATTACACCACCTGACACACACACACGTATTCCTTAGCTTGCTTACTTGAATGTCCTATATTCTGACAGACGGTGGGCTGTGGTGTCAGGAAGTGGTAGACACACAGAAGGGAGGAGGATGTTCTCCAGGCTGAAAGTCTCTATTGTTAACCCATCTGACCACCAGACAGCTGAGTCTGACAAAATGTACTGTATGGATTCATCATGTTGGAACATCATTACGCTTTCAGGGATGAGTGACTGATAAAACTCTGTTACAAATGTGATCCATTACTAGAATTTTGATCAGATGAGATTGAGAATCACATGCTTCATCACATGCTTCTTTTAAAATGGATTACATTTAGATTTTGCGTATCTGGCCTACACTCAATACCCCATAATGTCAAAGTGGAATGTTTTTTTTTAGAAATGTGGATTTTTTAATTTTTTTTAAATGTTAATAAAAAAAGAATGAAAAGATGAAATGTCTTAAGTCAGTAGGTATTCAACCACTTTGTTGTGGCAAGCCAAAATAAGTTAAGGAGTAAAAATATGTGTCAGAGAGGCTTTTATTCTCTATTTTGGTTAGGCCAGGGTGTGACTAGAGTGGGCATTCTAGTTTATTTATTTATATGTTTTCTGTTTTTATGTTTTGGCCGGGTATGGTTCACAATCAGGGACAGCTGTCTATCGTTGTCTCTGATTGGGAATCATACTTAGGCAGCCTGTTTTGCCACATTAGTTGTGGGTAGTTGTCTTTGTTAGTGGCCTATATAGCCCTAGTCAACGCCACGGTCGTTTCCTTATTTCTTGTTTTGTTGGCGCCATTCTTAATAAAGAATATGTACGCTCACCACGCTGCACCTTGGTCTGGTTACCTCCCTGATGACGTTCGTGACAATATGCTTAACGAGTCACATAACATGTTGCGTGGACTCACTGTGTGCAATAATAGTGTTTAACATGATTTTGGAATGACCACTTTATCTCTGTACCCCACACATACAATCTGTAAGGTCCCTCAGTCAACCACATAGACTGTGGAGAATTTCCAATGCCTCGCAAAAAAGGCCACCTATTGGTAGATGGGTAAAAAAAGCAGACATTGAATATCCCTTTGAGCATGGAGAAGTTACTAATTACAGTGTATTCGGAAAGTATTCAGACCCCTTCCCCTTTTCCACATTTTATTACATTACAGCCTTATTCTAAAAATTATTAAATATTATTGAATTATTAAATAAAATGTTTTCCTCATCAATCTACACACAATACCCCATAATGACAAGGCAAAACAGGTTTTATTAAGACATTTCTGCAAATTTACAAAAAATGAAAAACTGAAATATCACATTTACAAAGGTATTCAGACCCTTTACTCAGTACTTTGTTGAAGCACCTTTGGCAGCGATTACAGTCTTCTTGGGTATTATGCTACAAGCCTTGCAAACATGTATTTGGGGAGTTTTTCAAATTCTTCTCTGCAGATCCTCTCAAGCTCTGTCAGGCTGGATGGGGAGTGTCGCGGAACATAGGTTTTCAGATCTCTCCAGAGAAGTTTGATCGAGTTCAAGTCCGGGCTCTGGCTGGACCCCTCAAGGACATTTAGAGACTTGTCACTCCTGCGTTTTCTTAGGTATGTGCTTAGGGTCGTTGTCCTGTTGGAAGGTGAGCTTTCGCCCCAGTCTGAGGTCCTGAGTTGTCTCAAGAAGGTTTTCATCAAGGATCTCTCTGTGCTTTGACACTGAAAAAAATCCCCACAACATGATGCTGCCACAACCATGCTTCACTGACATAACGCTTGGCATTCAGGCGAAATAATTCAATCTTGGTTTCATCAAACCAGAAAATCTTCTTTCTCATGGTCTTTAGGTGCCTTTAGGTGCCTTTTGGCAAATTCCAAGCGGGCTGTCAAGATCCTTTTACTGAGGGGTGGCTTCTGTCTGGCCACTCTGCCATAAAGGCCTGATTGGTGTGGTGCTGTAGAGATGGTTGTCCTTCTGAAAGGTTCCCACAAAGGAAACCTAGAGCTCTGTCACAGTGACCAATGGGTTCTTGGTCAACTCCCTGACCAAGGTCCTTCTCCCCCGATTGCTCAGTTTGGCTTGGCGGCCATCTCTAGGAAGTCTTGGTGGTTCCAATATTCTTCCATTTAAGAATGATGGAGGCCACTGTGTTCTTGGGGACCTTCAATGCTGCAGACATTTTTTGGTACCCTTCCCCAGACCTGTGCCTCGACAATATCCTGTCTTGGAGCTCTACGGACAATTACTTCGACCTGGCTTGGTTTTTGCTCTGACATGCACTGTCAACTGTGGGACCTTATATAGACAGGTGTGTGCCTATCCAGATCATGTCCAATCAATTATATTTAATCACAGATGGACTCCAATCAAGATGTAGAAACATCTCAAGGATGACCAATGGAAACAGGATGTATCTGAGCTCAATTTCGAGTCTCATAACAAAGGGCCTGAATAATTATGTAAATATGATATATACATTTATTTATACATTCACAAAGATTTTTTTAAATTGTTTTTGCATAGTCATTATGAGGTATTGTGTGTGGATTGACAAGATTTTTTTATATTTTTTTATATCCATTTCAGAATAAGTCTGTAACGTGATGTGGACACCAAGCTCTCGACCCAGTCCAGTGCATCCGTGTCGATGTGAATGGTGGAGTGCTTGGCCCTCTGTTTCCTGTAGTCCACGATTAGCTCCTTTGTCTTGCTGACGGTGAGGGAGAGGTTGTTGTCATGCCATCACACTGCCAGGTGTCTACATCCTCCCTGTAGGCTGGCTCATTGACTTCAGTGATCAAGCCATCACTGTTGTGCCTTCATTAAACTTAAGATGGTGTTGGAGTCGTGGGTGGCCACACAGTCATGGGTGAACAGGGAGTACAACAGGGGACTAAGCACACGCCCCTGAGGGGCCCTCGTGTTGAGGGTCAGTGTGGCAGATGTGTTGTTTCCTACACTCACCAACCAGGGGCAGCCAGTCAGGAAGTCCAGGATCCAGTTGCAGAGGGAGGTGTTCAGCCCCAGGGTCCTTAGCTTAGTGATGAGCTTGGAAGGCACTATGGTGTCAATGAACAGCATTCTCACATTGTTGTTCCTCCTGTCCAGGTTGGAGAGGGCAGTGTGGAGTGCAATAGAGATTGCGTCATCCATGGATCTGTTGGGGCTGTATACATATTGGAGTGGGTCCAGGGTGTCTAGGATGATGGTGTTGATGTGATCCATTACCAGTCTACAGATGTGTGTGATACGGGGCTATAGTCATTTAGACAGGTTACGTTGGTCCTGTGGTCTTGTGAATGTTAACCTGTTTAAAGGTCTTACTCACATCTGCTACAGAAAGCGTGATCACACTGTCGTCCGGGAACAGCTGGCGCTCTCATACATGGTTCAATCTTGCTTGCCTCAAGGTGAGCATAGAAGGCCTTTAGCACATCTGATATGCTCGTGTAACTGGGCAGCTCGTAGCTGGCTTTCCTTTTGTAATCTGTGACAGTTTGCAAGTCCTGCAGCATCCAACGGGTGTCAGAGCCAGCGTAGTAGGATTCGATCGGAGGTCGTACTGAAATTACTGTCCCGCTCCTTGAAAGTGGCAGCTCTAGCCTTTAGCTTAGTGCGGATTTTGCCTGTAATCCATGGCTTCTGGTTGGGATATTTACGTACCGACACTGCACTTATTAATGAAGCCAGTGACTGATGTGGTAAACTCCTCAATGGCAACGGAAGAATCCCAGAACATATTCCAGTCTGTGGTAGCGAAACAATCCTGTAGCTTAGAATCCGCTTCATTGGACCACAGCAGTAATGGGCGCGTTACTGGTACTCCTGTTTGAGTTTTTGCTTATAAGCAGGAATCAGGAGGATAGAGTTATGGGCAGATTTGCCAAATGGAGGTCAAGGGACTGTACGTTCAGTGATGGTTTGTTCGCCAACAGAACAGAGGATAGAGGGGGTTTATCTACTTGCCAAAGTAGTTTAGTCTGCGTGCCCCGCACGTCAGCCTCTCCTGCACTGTCTCTTCCGAGTCTCGGGGATTAGGGCCTGGTCTGGGGTGAACAGTATGTCCTGCGCCTCTGACTAATTGAAGTATACATTTTCATCCAAATCCAGGTTAGTGATCGGTATTCTGGTATCCAGGAGCTCTTTTCGGTCACAGGAAATGATGGCGGAAACATTATGTACAAAAAACAACAAAAAAGTTTGAAAAAACACACAAAATAGCAGAATTGGTCAGGAGCCCATAATGGCAGCTATCCATTCCAGCACCAGATTGTACTGTAAGTGTCCTACACTCTCACAGCAGATGTTCTCCTGATCTCCAGACAGGCCATGAGAGCTCAATCACTCTGTGGGTTTGTGTATGTAAACACAAACCAGACATATCAGCTGCACCCAGGAATTCTAGGAAGGATAGTAAACCCCAGAGAGACAATAAAAGAGTGTGTGAGAGTGTGTGTGACAGAGAGCATACCCAGAGTGTCATGTTCACGATCTGGCAAGGCGTTTCCACTCTTCTCCGCTCTCCCCCTTTTCTCCTCTTGTTTCCCCACTCCCAATGCCTCTGATGGGCTCTCTCCCCCCTTTTCTCCTGGTTTCTCCCCCTCTCTTTCCAACCCCTGGTTGATGGATGAGACACTAGTGGGAGCAGAGTGGGAGATGTGGGATATTGGATGCTGTGTTTGGAGTTCCATCGTATGTCATAAATTATGCGGGGGTGGATGTATTGAATAGCACGTTCCTTCTCTGTGTGTGAGTGTGTATGCGTGCGTGCTTGGTGTGTGTGTGTGTGCATGCTTGGTGTGTGTGTGTATTATTGAATGGCACGTCTCCCCCTGCTCAGATTGCGTCCAGATGTCACTGTGTTTCAATTAAAGTCAAAGGCATAGGAAGGTGTTTCATAAGAGCCGAGTCTAACCAGCAGGTGCAGACTGATCGGACCTCTCAACTCTAGACCGGATAGAGACGGACGGATGGATGGACAGAGAGCGGATGTGTCAAATGTCAGAGTGTGTGAGTGTGAGTGTGTGTGTGTGTGTATGCGCGCGTGCGCATGTGCACATGTGCGAGTGTGTGTGTGCCTGGTGTTATCCAGAATCAATACCAATATCATCAGTACACATGTCCTCAGTCAATATCATATGATAACACACAAAATATCTCTGTATTGTCAACCTCTATGGACATTTTGAATGTTTGAACTGTAAACAGGTGTGGTTCAGTGATGGGTGGTTCAGTGATGGGTGGTTCAGTGATGGGTGGTTCAGTGATGGATGGTGAGAACTTGACAAAAAAGAGACACTACAGCTCCGAATCAGGATTGTAGTCCGAAGTCATTTGTCAGTGTTTATTTCAATCCTGACCAAAGATAATATTGGAGTATTTTATATAAGAAATAAGCACAGTGTTTTCAAAAATGTTCACAATAAAGGACATATTGATGATTTATGTTATAGTTGTGTCCAGTCACCTTCTACATCACAGTCATGAGCTGGACTACACTCCCTCAGCTGTTCATTACCAACTCTGTCCCTGTGACTCTTTCTCAAGACTCTTTCTCATTTCCAAATGTCATAGAGTCCTCTCAGAGTGATGGCAAAAGAGAGAGAGAGAGAGGAGGAGGAGTTGTCCCTTCCTCTGGTAGGATGCTATAAACTACAGTTGGTCGGCTCAGAGAAAACATCATAAATAACCAGGGTTATTCCACTCAGTCTGTCACCCTACCATTCATAATGTGGGAATATCGTTTTCAATACATATATCATATTGATGGAGTCATTTACAGTTTACACACACACAAACTTGCACAGGAACACACACACATACACTTACACAGGAAGACACACGTGTGTCTATGTGTGTGTGTTTGTGTCAGGTTTTGTGATGTTTTCCAAAGGCATGAAGTGCAGTTAATCTCATGTGTATCATCAATGTAACTGGTTTTCTTCGGTGAATCTTCCTCTGAGGACAGGTTAGGAGAAATGGAGCCTTGGAGACACGGCTTCCTGGCGGTTCGTAAAGAGACACATTCACTTCATATTATAATAGAATTGTTCTGCATGAACGTCAACATTTGGCGTTACTGTATGACTCTATGTTATGCCCGGGGAATGTCGGTTAGAGTACAACATCACCCTTATAGAGTAAACTTCACTCCCTCTGATTTTTCCTCAATAACACTCTGTAAACTTTTAATTTTTCTCACGTGTTTAATTTTTCTCTATTGTACCTACACACAGACATGCATGCCCAAGCAAATACACACACACCTCTATTCCCTTGATGGTGATGTCAAATTAATTGAGATGCCCCCAGCGCAACAACTCATTTTCAGCTCTACCTGCTTCCACATACACATGCCATTTGAAACCAACTAACACTTGAAACCCTAAGCCTATATGTATTGTCTATTTTAAGTTGAACCCTGGGTTGAACTGAAACAATAGCTGTTGATGACTTCGTAACTGCTATATAAGCCTAAATAGTATCACTGATGATATGTGACTTATGAAGTATGGTTACATTTCATTTGTTCTGTTAAATCTACCCTTTAGAATGAGTTCGATGTCAAATATATTTAGTAACTAAGAGGTCTCTCAATAATCATTCTCATGATAGCACGTAGTTGGCTTTGTTAAAACCCTGGATGGAGAACAAATGAATAGCTGAAGATAGCTCAACTCTCCAGTAGGAGGTGCTACCCAGCCCATTGTTTTTTTCTTGTAGTGGATATAACGTTGAAGATGTGAAATTGTTTCAAAGGTATAAATTCAACATATTTTATACAAAGGTCTGTCTATGTTGAAAATTGGTTACAATGATGACATAATCCTGTGGTTGAAATTTCACATATGTCATACATTTATTAAAATCTATGACTATTTTCAAATCCAATATATTTTCCATGTAGATTCAACTTCACAAATTACGTTGAAACAACATTGATTCAACCAGTTTGTGCCCGGTTGGATGCATGGAGATAAGATAAGGCTCTCTGCAGGTTGGGAGTCTGTCACTGGCATGGACAATGGCTGCTAATCTAGACAGGAGGGAGTGAAAAGAGAGGAAAGATGAGATTTGGGAAGGTGTAGAGAGGAAGGTGCAAATGTGACATTTCTTTAGGTTATGAAGTGTTGGATTGTGTTTTGCACTTCCTTTGAGTGTTTGATCTTTCATCCATTCTCCATCCTACCTGCCCCTGTCTCATCACCCTCACCACTTCTCCACTCCTATGTGTATTTTATCCTGTAGACCAGCCTAACCCCATACCTGACCCTAACCCTGGATACATTAGTCTTTTATCTGTGTTGTTGACTTCTCTGGAGGCAGAAAGCCCACAGTAGCTTTTAGACCACAGCTTCTGTATCTATAGTTGTTGTCCAGAGACTTGCATCCTCCTCTTTCTCTGATAACCACACCACTCAAGAACTCACTTGTTTCACCCTCTCCTTTATTTGTACAGGTCTGTCAGCTCCACTCAGTAAAGTAGAGATGTGAGTGACAAACAGTGACTCTGCCAAACTCTAGAGGGCGCTACTGTGGCATGACCCGATTTGGAATTGAAGGGAGTCTCCTGTCAAGAGATACAAATCAACTGATATTCTGTTGTAGTGATTTACTGTACATGGTCATGTACACAATGCTATTAATCACTGTTAGAGGTTATTCTCACTCATATCCTCTCTACATCCATGCATGCTAGGATACATCTATCCACAGAGAATTAGCAACACACTGTATTGGATTATCCAACAAGCTAAAGAGGTAATTGTCATTCAAGTGTAACCCTCTTCTTTATGCAACCCTCACCCTCTCTCTGCTCTCTTCTTTATGCAACCCTCACCCTCTCTCTGCTCTTTTCTTTATGTAACCCTCACCCTCTCTCTGCTCTCTTCTTTATGCAACCCTAACCCTCTCTCTGCTCTCTTCTTTATGTAACCCTCACCCTCTCTCTGCTCTCTTCTTTATGTAACCCTCACCCTCTCTCTGCTCTCTTCTTTATGCAACCCTAACCCTCTCTCTGCTCTCTTCTTTATGCAACCCTCACCCTCTCTCTGCTCTCTTCTTTATGCAACCCTCACCCTCTCTCTGCTCTCTTCTTTATGCAACCCTCACCCTCTCTCTGCTCTCTTCTTTATGCAACCCTCACCCTCTCTCTGCTCTCTTCTTTATGTAACCCTCACCCTCTCTCTGCTCTCTTGTTTACCTGCATCTTGTATCACCCCCTGTTTTTTACACCCATCCTTGCTTTCCTTGATTTTATTATCCTACTTTCTACTCTCTTCTCCAAATTTCCCATTCATTCTCTTCTCGTGTGTTCTCCTCCTCTCCCCTCTCATCTTACCTCTCTTTCCCCCACCTTCTCCAGTTTGGCTGGGTTGTTATTGTGAGATTGATGGTCTCAATGAGGCATAAGGATCGCTATGGTGACCTGAGATGGCCCTGGGCTCACTCCAAATCAATCCGTTATTCCATCACACCAATCTCTCTGCCTTTCTCTTTCTCTCTCCCTCGCTCTGTCTCTCTTTACATCTACTTTCTGCTTTTCTCTCCAACCCTCTCCTACCCTTACGTAACACCTCTCTCCACACCTCTCCTACCCTTACACAACACCTCTCTCCACCCCTCTCCTACCCTTACACAACACCTCTCTCCACATCTTTCAGGAAATCAGTGGAGTCAGCTCAGCCATATTGAAATTCAATGTCAACAATTGAAGAAATTCTTCTTGCTTCTCTTGGTGCTGAATAAATTGTAGCTTTACGCTTGTCCCTTTGTAATTCTGCTCTAGCCCCCAAACCCTTTACCTTGTTACCATGTAGCACTAAGGATATCACAGAGCTCCCTGAGACCTGATGCAGGCAGAATTAAACAGAATTGGTGACTGGAGGGAAGTTAGTGATAATGGCTCTGGGGAGGGTGTGTGTGTGTCACACACCTGCTGGTTTTGTGTGTGTGTGTGTGTGTGTGTGCGCGCGCATATGAGATGAGTGCATACTGGTGCAAACTGTGAGTCTCATCTGCTGAACACAATCCCACTAATGAGAGAATGCAGCAGGATGTTAATCAGGTGATTCAGAGTTCTTTGTCATAGATGTTAGACTACAGAAATATCCCATTGATTTACAGAAAACAGTGGAGGTGCTATCTCTCTTTTTCTCGCTTTCTTTATCTCTGTCTCAACAACCTCTCCCTCAATGTCAGCAAGACAAAGGATCTGATCGTGGACTACAGGAAACGGAGAGCCGGGCACGCCCCCATCCACATTGACTGGGCTGTTGTGGAGCGGGTCAAGAAGCTTCAAGTTCCTCTGTGTCCACATCACTAACGAATTACACACACCAACACAGTCATGAAGAAGGCACGACATCGCCTATTCCCCCTCAGATTCGGAATGGGCCCTCAGATTCTTAACCCTTAGCCCACAACTTCCGCGTACCTACGGAAATCTAAATAACATAATACAAAAATCCCAATCAAAATCTGTCTGTTTAAGCTAGAGAATATCTGATTTTCTGCATGGGCTGCATCTCAATCCACCACATCTGCCGATATCGTCCTTCCGCGTCTGCGGTGACAGGTGGCAGAGCCAGAGCAATGTTTGTCCCTAAAATCTGTCTTCTCACAAAAGTGTGTTTTGCACTAGGATGCCCTCAAGCCTCACAAGACTGGTCCACGGTACCAGTAAAAAAAATTAATGGACGTTTTTTGGGGGGACTATCTGTTGTTCTATGTAGTGAATCTGTGATTCAATGCATTTCTATTGACTAATAGCAGTAACACCAAATTCAGTGTTTCATCCAATAATTTGTATACTGTATATATATTGTTTTATACCTTAATGGGTCTTAGAATTCAAAATCAAATAGCTAAATGATCTTTGTAAATGAGAACTTGTTCTCAACTGACCTACCTAGTTAAATAAAGCTGAAATAAAAAATAAAATAATGACCATCTTAAAACAATTCCAAATATTAGCGAACCCCCCCAGATAGACATGGCTTAGACTCTAGAGGGTTAAAAAAGTTCTATAGCTGCATAACTGAGAGCATCTTGACCGGCTGCATTGGTATGGCAACTGCTTGGCAAGGCGCCTCAGAGTGTAATGTCTACATCACTGGGGTCGAGCTCCCTACCATCCAGAACCTCTATACCGGGCGGTGTCACTACAGCCACCCAAGTCATAAACTGTTCTCTCTGCTACCGCATGGCAAGTGTTACCGATGCATCAAGCCTTGAACCAACAGGACCTTGCACAGCTTCTACCCCAAGCCATAAAACTGTTCAACAGTTCACAAATAGCTACCCGCAATATCTGAATTGACCCTTTTGCACTAACTATTTGGACTCATCACATTTGCTGCTGCTACTGTTTATTATCTATCCTGTTGCCTAGTCACTTTATGCCGTACGTATTATGTGCATACACTATGTATGCAAAAGTATGTGGACCCCCCTTCAAATGAGTGGATTCGGCTTTTTCAGCCACACCCGTTGCTGACAGTTGAATAAAATCGAGCACACAGCCATGCAATCTCCAAAGACAAATATTGGCAGTAGAATGACCTTAATGAAGAGCTCAGTGATTTTCAACGTGGCACTATCAGAGGATGCTACCTGTCTAACAAGTCAGTTCGTCAAATTTCTGCCCTGCAAGAGCTGCCCCAACATTAAGTTCTGCTATTGTGAAGAGAAAATGTCTAGGAGCAACAACGGCTCAGCCACAAAGTGGTAGGCCACACAAGCTCACAGAACAAGACCACCAAGTGCTGAAGCACGTAGAGCATAAAAATTGTCTGTCCTCGGTTGCAACACTCACTACCGAGTTCCAAATTGCCCCTGAAGAAACATCAGCACAATAACTGTTCATGAAATGGATTCCCATGGCCGAGCAGCCGCACACAAGCCTAAGATCACCATGGGCAATGACAAGCGTCGGCTGGAGTGGTGTAAAGCTCGCCACAATTGGACTCTGGAGCAGTGGAAATGCGTTGTCTGGAGTGATGAATCACACTTCACCATCTGGCAGTCCGATGGACGAATCTGGGTTTGGTGGATGCCAGGAGAATGCTACCTGCCCCAATGCATAGGGCTAACTGTAAAGTTTGGTGGAGCAGGAATAATGGCCTGGGGGTGTTTTTCATGGTCTGGGTGAGGCACCTTAGTTCCAGTGAAGGGAAATCTCAACACTACAGTATGCAATGACATTCTAGACGATTCTGTGCTTCCAACTTTGTGGCAACATTTTAGAGAAGGCCCTTTCATGTTTCAGCATGACAGTGCCCTTGTGCACAAAGCGAGTTCCATACTGAAATGGTTTATCGAGATGGGTATGGAAGAACTTGACTGGCCTGCACAGAGCCCTGACCTCAATCACATCAAACACCTTCGCGATGAATTGGAATTGCCCAACATCAGTGCCCGACGTCACTAATGCTCTTGTGGCTGAATGGAAGCAAGTCTATGCAGCAATGTACCAACATCCAGTGGAAAGCCTTCCCAGAAGAGTGGAGGCTGTTATAGCAGCAAAGGAGGACCAACTTCATAATTTTGGAATGAGATGTTCGACAAGCAGGTGTCCACATACTTTGGTTTTGTAGTGTATCTACCTCAATTACCTCTCACCCCTACACATCGACTCTGTACTGGTACCCCGTGTATATATATCATTATTCATTGTGTATTTATTTCTAATGTTATTATTTTTCTATTAATCCTATATTTTTCTCTCTGCATTTTTGTGAAGGGCCCGACCTGTAAGTAAGCATTTCACTGTTAGTCTGCACCTGTTGTTTACGAAGCATGTGACAAATAAAATTTACTTTGTCTCTCTCAATCTTACTGTCTCTCTATCTCAATCTCACTGTCTCTCGCTCTGTCTCTGTCTCTCTCACTCTCTCTCACACTCATCTTTGGTTTAGGTCACCTGAGTATGGTACAGACATTACAAGCCACAGAGTGTTTCAGGAGGATCAGACAATAGCAGCTAGTATGAGAGGAACCAGAATCAGATGAGGATTACAGAAAAAGCCTGTCTGTTGGATCTGTAACAACTACACAATAACTATATCAATGCAGTGGAAGTGTTTCATTTTCTTGCTGGAAGTCTTTCCTGGTAGAAATATATGTCGTGTTCTTCCTTTATTCTTCTCCTCCAGAGGAGAAAGAGGAATAAGCAGGGCAGAAAAAGAACAAAAGAGAAACAAACCCCCTCTTCTATTTTCTCTTCAGCGTGATGGCAGCCACCTCCAGCTGTCTGTGTTAACACACACACACACACACAAACTCCCGCCGTGTCTAACGAGCGTAGCCGTGTTAGAGCAGGGACATTAAGATGTTGTAATTTTGGGGATAATTAGTTGGCCTGTCACTTTTATAGCTGTACCTCGCTGGCTCTGTTACGAGGCCTTAGAGACCTAGTGTGCCTTAGTGTGTGTGTGTGTGTGTGTGTGTGTGTGTGTGTTTATTTGTGTGTGTCTGTGTTAGGTTTTGTTATCTAATTAGTAAGACCCTATTCTATCCATTTGATACCCTTTACAATTGATCCTAACTCTATTTTATAGCTGGTAGAGTTTGGCCATTCATTTACTAGGACATTCTTTACACCCTTGTGCATATAGATTGAACGTCCACATTTTTTTAATTTGCAAAGTAAAAGTCCATTGCAATTTTCTCTGATTTCTGAATTAATTATATTTCCATTCAGGATGAATAAGGAATTGACTTGCCCCGTCAGGAAACATTGATAAGGTTGAATAGTGTGATTGAATTCCTTGAATTTCAACACATTATTATTCAGTCTAACAACGCTTTCCAGCTATCTGTTCACAGAATGAACTTTTCCTTCAGAAGGTATTTACACCCCTTGCCTTCTTCTACATTTTGATGTGTTACACCTTGAATTTCAAGTGGATTATTATTTTTTAAATTGTCACTGACCTACACAATATACCCCATGAATTGGAATTCTGTTTTTAAAAAGCTGAGTCAATAAGTATTCATTCAACCCCTTTGTTATAGCATGGCTTAATAGGTTCAGGAGTTAAAATGTGCTTAACAAGTAACATAATACATTTCATGGACTCACTCTGTGTGCAATAATAGTACTTAACATGATTTTTGAATGACTACCGCATCTGTGTACCCCACACATACTGTAATATGTAAGATCCCTCAGTTAAGCAGTGCATTTCATAAACAGATTCAACAACAAAGACCAGGGAGGTTTTTCAATGCCTAGTTAAAAAGGGAATATATTGGTAGATGGGTAAATATAAAAAAACAACAGATATTTAATATACATTTGAGCATAGTGAAGTTATTAATTGCACTTTGAATGGTGTATCAATACACCCAGTCAATACAAAGATACAGGTGTCCTTTCTAAGTCAGTTGCCGGAGAGGAAGAAAACTGCTCCGGGATTTCACCATGAGGCCAATGGTTACTTTAAAACAGTTACAGAGTTTAATGGCTGTGATAGGAGAAACCTGAGGATGGATCAACATTGTAGTTACTCCACAATGCTCATTTAATTGACAGAGTGAAAAGAACAACGCCTACAAATAATACAAATATTCCAAAACATGCATCCTGTTTGCAACTGAAGTAATTCTTCAAAAAATGTGGCAAAGCAAATCACTTTTTGTCCTGAATACAAAGTGTTATGTTCGGGGCAAATGAATACAACAAATGAATGAGTACCACTCTCCATATGTTCAAGCACAGTGGTGGCTGCAGCATGTTATGGGTATGCTTGTAATAGTTTAGGACTGGGGAGTTTTTCAGAATAAAAAATAAACTAAATGGATCTAAGCAGGGGTGGCAGGGTAGCCTAGTTGTTAGAGCATTGGACTAGTAACCAAAAGGTTGCAAGTTCAATCCCCCGAGCTGACAAGGTACAAATCTGTCATTCTGCCCCTGAACAGGCAGTTAACCCACTGTTCCTAAGCCATCATTGAAAATATGTATTTGTTCATAACTGACTTGCCTAGTAAAATAAAGTTAAAATATATATATTTTTTTAAGCACAGGCTAAATCCTAGAGGAAAACTGGTTCTGTCTGCTTCAAACCAGACAATGGGAGATTAATTCACTATTTCAGCAGGACAATAACCTAAAACACAAGGCCAAATCTACTCTGGAGTTGCTTACCAAGAAGACAGTGAATGTTCCTGAATGGCCAAGTTACAGTTTTGACTTAAATTTACTTGAAAAGCTATGGAAAAACCTGAAAATTGTTGTCTAGCAATGATCAACAACCAATTTGACAGAGCTCGAAGAATTTTAAAAAGAATAATGGGCAAATGTTGCACAATCCAGGTGTGGAAAGCTCTTAGAGACTTACCCAGAAAGACTCACAGCTGTAATTGCTGGCAAAGATGCTTCTACAAAGTATTTACTTAGGGGTGTGAATAGTTATGTAAATTAGTTATTTCTCTATTTCATTTTCAATACATTTGTGAAAACGTATAAAAAACTGTTTTCACTCTGTCATTATTGGGTATTGTGTGTAAAAAAATAATTTAATACATTTTAGATTCAGGCTATAATGCAACAAAATGTGAAATAAGCCAAGGGGTATGAATACTTTCTAAAGGCATTGAATATGTAAAGTAGAGTAAATATTATTTTCTAACTCCAACCTAAAGAACATACAAAACTATAAACTGCAGTTTTATGTATGGTAACAGTGTTTCAGCCATGCACGCGCACACTCGGGGTGCATGGGTCAGCTACTTGTTCACCCACACCCACGGCCTGCACCTGCACTCCTGTATCCGCTAATATAGAAAATGCACTGTAGACTACAGTCAGAAATTGCAGAATTTCTAGGGGATTTTTTGTTGCCAATTTTTTGCCTGATTTAGATATGTTTCTGCTTATAGTTCAGACATTTTGGTATGCTATTTGTTAGTTAACCTGTCTATAATTAGATAGGCCTACATGCAGCTTCTCTTCTGTCATTTGCCTATACCTGTATGTTGCCCTAGAAGACTAAATAAACCCACCAGAATATTGTCTTAATAAAATTGATAGAATGAATGCTTCAATCTAGATGACATCAGTAAAATTCTCTCTGTCATCTCTGCTTCTTTCACAGAGTAAAGACGTTTAGGGACCAGGGAGAAAATGTAATAACTCCACAAAAAAATTACATAAACATTACATTAGTTTGAACGGTTGTAAGGAAATAGAAAGCTGTGAAAACAGTCCAACATGTTTCTGATACGATTTCAGTTTAGCTTGGATGCATATTCTATGTGGTTGAATTAATATCAGCTTTTATGATGCTGATAAAGATGCTGATGAAGCGCCTCTACAGATGGTATCTAACTGCATAGTGCACTCTCTCAAGATGATAAAATAAATAAATCCTATTTCTCCACTCCTGTTCCCGAGTAAAAATTTTGTCTACATTTGGTATATCAATTTATTAATATTAAGGCTATGTGAGAGGTTATAGACCTACAATCAGTGTCCAGATTTTAGTTTCCCATTCAACCCATCTGAACAGTAGGCTACAGTTCCCTTGACATGCCATAGTCCTATGTGAAGTCCCCGTCTTGTGACAGTCGAATTTGATAATGCCTCACAATCATCACACATCACATAGTGTGATGTTGCTATTGTTGCCGGCATTGCTATCATCCTCTTTTAATCACATCACCAAATAAATATTTTCCCAAAATTACTTTGTGACCCTTGCTTCTTTATTTTCAACTTTCCATTTTGCAGCTTTTCTCTTATTGAATAAAACTCCCACATTGTCCTTTTTGCCTCTGTGGATCAAAAAGCATTTGGCATATAGGCTACTTGGCATGTGTTGGCCAACAGTTAGACCCTATTGCCATACAGCCTAAAATGATGGGGGGGAAAAAAATCAATGTAGCCTATAGATATAAATTGCACAAGAATTGCACATTTATGGATTTTTTAAGGCATTGTTTTCTCTTTATTCAACCCACCCGCCCTTCAGCCACACAATATTTCATCACCCTAAACCTGCCCGCCCCTCAGATATAACCACCTGGACTGCGGGCTATGAGTCAACCTGAGCATCTCACACACACACAGTCCCATATGACCTGAGGTTGGTGTTTTAAAAACACTCAACAATTACTCAGTGAACGCCATACACAGTTACCCTGTGCAGAGGAGAGAAGTTGGCAGCTAGAGGAAGTCTGAGTGCAATTTCCTCTTTATGAGAAACAGAGGGAGTCCTGAGGCTTGGGTAGGGGAAGAAAGGAAGGAGGAAAGAAAGAAAGAGGGGAAGAAATCCCTTTGCTTAATTCGGGCGATCTATCATCCTTCAAAGCAGTGCATCAGCCAGTGAAGGTTTTAAACTGTGTTTACTGGCCCCACTCCATTAGCTTGTTCAGACTGCTATTACTCATTACCCTCCGCACACACACACACACGCACACACACACACACACACATACACCCACTAGAAGCCTTTACATTCTGAAATGGACCTGGGGATTTCTCACCCTGACCCGATATGCATATTTTTATTTTTTTAAATATAGAGACAGAAGGACAACTAAACCCTTTCCCTATAGACCTGGTCGGATCCAGTGCTGTGCTTGTAGGTTACTGTGAGTGTGAGCTAGTGACACGGTGAGGAGAGAGGAGGGAGAGAGAGACGAGAGACAGCAACCAACTAAGCCGATTCACGCTATAGTATACTAATAGCTGTCATAACTAGGTTATTTATCATCCAATATTGTTACGTAGTACCTGTCTTGACTTCACCAAACCGGGAGAGGCTAGTTAAGCTAGCTCGGCTAATCGAGGCACGCACTTTCTCACTCTACAGTTACAAACAACGACAACTCGCATTCAGAATTGGAAGTAGCAGCCTACCTCTTGGCTCTTGGTCGCTGTAGCTTAACCTTCTTCCTTTCACTTTTAATTACGTTGTTTTAATTCAATATTCCATTGATTAGATATCTCCTAACTTTTTCCACACACGGAGGCTCTATGACTGTAGCCTATTGCAGCTTTGATGACTTATGATTGGCCAACAACAACAAGTTACACGTGCCACTCTCGTGAAAAGCAGGAGCAGCAACATAAATTATACAATTTATTTTCTTTCTCTACTGGAGGTGTCAGGTTCGGATCTGTACGTTTCCTTCCGGACAAGTCAGTCAAAATTACACATACCCGAGACCCGTGACAATCATATCAGAGCTGACCCAGACCCGTGACAATCATATCAGATCTGACCCAGACCCATGACAATCATATCAGATCTGACCCAGACCCGTGACAATCATATCAGATCTGACCCAGACCCGTGACAATCATAACAGATCTGACCCAGACCTGTGACAATCATATCAGATCTGACCCAGACCCGTGACAATCATATCAGATCTGACCCAGACCCATGACAATCATATCAGATCTGACCCAGACCCGTGACAATCATAACAGATCTGACCCAGACCTGTGACAATCATATCAGATCTGACCTAGACCTGTGACAATCATATCAGATCTGACCTAGACCTGTGACAATCATATCAGATCTGACCCAGACCCATGACAATCATATCAGATCTGATCCAGACCCGTGAAAATCATATTAGATCTGACCCAGACCTGTGACAATCATATCAGATCTGACCTAGACCTGTGACAATCATATCAGATCTGACCCAGACCCATGACAATCATATCAGATCTGATCCAGACCCGTGAAAATCATATCAGATCTGACCCAGACCCATGACAATCATATCAGATCTGATCCAGACCCGTGTAAATCATATCAGATCTGACCCAGACCTGTGACAATCATATCAGATCCAACCCAGACCCGTGACATTATTTACAATTCTGCATCTGGACCCACTCGGGTCTCGGATCGGGTTTCGGGTACAGGCCGATTGGTGAAGACCTCTAACACAAGCTATTATACAGAGGTAATTGAATAAGCCTCTATTCAATTTCACGATAGAAATGTAAAGATCATTTCCAATTGAACTGACATACAGTATGCAGTGTTTACCGTGAATGCAGCCTCCGCTAAAGCGGGAACATTTCCTTAACATTTCAACCACGCTGCAAAGCTGAACTTCTGCGATGCTGATTGAGGAGAGCTCTTACTCTTTATAAACACAGTCAACTCAGGGAGGACTGAACTGGCTTTCCTGATTCACTTCATCAAACGATGCCACTCAGCCCACAGCCTTGGCACAAACCCACTCCTGCATGCAAACAACCAGG
The DNA here is from genome assembly GCF_036934945.1 of Oncorhynchus masou masou. NCBI lineage: Eukaryota > Metazoa > Chordata > Actinopteri > Salmoniformes > Salmonidae > Oncorhynchus > Oncorhynchus masou. The sequence goes on along the minus strand of NC_088240.1, from coordinate 22,470,188 downwards.
TCCTCCAAACTTCCTCAGAGGGAAGAGGTCTCACTTGCCATCTCTGTTTGTTTAAAGCCCTATCAAGTGAACGAGTGAGTGTGTGTTAGTGTGTGAAAGAGTGTGAGTGTGATCTGTGACTGGTGTTTTGACTGGGGATGTACTAGCGGGTCTGTAGTCTAAGCGTTAAAGGATGGATGTGTAACAGCAAAGAGAGAGAAGGAGAGAGGCCTGCATTAGCCAGGCTCTCAAAGACAAATCAATCAGCAAAGGATTTTGTATACCAATCCTGTCCTCTAGCCTTGGTGAGATGGAAACACAGGAGATGTTAGGAGATACAGTTACTCTGGAAAGCTTTTAATCTGTCTGCCAGAAGAAAGCGTCGGGATGAAGTGTTGCTGTCTGAGTGGTGTGTTAATATATATAATCTTTGAATATAAAACGCCAAGTGACCCAGGAAAAGTGTGTGGGGATGAAGCTTCAAGGAGAAGTATGTCCTGTATGTAGAAAGCATTGTGAACAAATGTTTTTCTGTGTGTAGAAACAGTCTAGTCGTGGAGAGGGGCGTGTTATTACAAGAACATCCCTTCATCAGCTTAGACATCCTGAAGGCGACCAAGGCCAATAACCTCAGCCCTAGCACTCTGATCTATGGTCAGTTTAGTGGTTTCCTTATAATGGTTTGGGGGAAAGGGGAGCTGATTGTAGATCTGTGGCTATGGGCTGGTGTGTCCTGTGGACCATATGGCAGACCTTGAGGTTCAAGGACACCACTGGTTCACAGACACAGACCATTCATCACTGGCACACACACATAGGACTCTTACCCAGGGATACGGAGGACACACACACACGCACACAAGCAAACTTGCACGTACATTCACACACATTCACACACACGCATGCTCCATCCTCTTCTGCCTCAGCAGTGACCTTGGTGCAGTCTCAGACCTCCTAATATAGATCAGTTAGACTTTTACACAACGACAGACACAAATAGACTGGGGATAATGTCCTCCTCCACTCCACCCTCTGCAACGATACAGATAGATCAGTCTCTCTCTTTTTGTCTCTCTCTCTCCCTCTCTCTGAATAAGCACAGCGGCTATCAGCTCGGTGTGTTTTTGACAGATCATGTGAGTTGAATGTTTCGTCTGTCTAAAGCATTAGACGGAACATCAACAATGGCTCCTAGTGAGTTATGAACTGTGCTTCAATAGTGTGAAGGCAAACAGTCCTCCTGACCTCTTTTCCCTGTTTTTTAAGATCCTCTCTTGCTCCTTTTTTCTACTTTCTCTCACTCTCTTTTCCACCTGTTCTCGCTTTGTTGTCGCCTCCTTCTCCCATCACGTTCTCTCTCACGCCTTATCTGTAACCATCTGGGGCTTTTCAGTGTCTGTTCACTCAAGTTGAGAGTGAATGTCTGTGTGTGTGAGAGTGAAGGAGTGTGTGTGTGTGAGAGAGAGAGAGACATACAGACAGAGAGTCTTGCCCTCTGTCAGAGCAGTGATACCACCCAGAACATTACCTCACCTAGCACCATATAACTCTCACTGTGACACAGTGGAACAGCATCATCTAACACTGGATATTAATGGACAACACTGTAGAATACACCTTATGAAGAGAGCACTTTATTTGTGTAGGGGTTTCTTTATCCATATTTGGTGGTGATATAAATTGTAGTTGTCTTTAGTGGTACCTTTCAATTCAGAATGTGATAATTATGAATGTTTGAATGCACACACATGCATCACATCTCACTCTCTCTCACACTCATCTTTGGTTTAGGTCACCTGAGTATGGTGCAGACATTACAAGCCACCGAGTGTTTTAGGGGGATCAGACAATAGCAGCTAGTATGAGAGGAACCAGAATCAGATGAGGATTACAGAAAAAGCCTGTCTGTTGGATCTGTAACAACTACACAATAACTATATCAATGCAGTGGAAGTGTTTCATTTTCTTGCTGAAAGTCTTTCCTGGTAGAAATATATGTCGTGTTCTTCCTTTATTCTTCTCATCCAGAGGAGAAAGAGGAATAAGCAGGGCAGAAAAAGAACAAAAGAGAAACAAACCCCCTCTTCTATTTTCTCTTCAGCGTGATGGCAGCCACCTCCAGCTGTCTGTGTTGCCACACACACACACGTGGATCCTGCAGCTTCCCTGTGGAAGCCTACATAAGCCCCTAGTTTTGTCATCTACTGGTCTACTTTCTCTCTCCCTCTCCCTCCTGGGAAACGTGTTTTCATTGACAAAGCAAGAGAAATAGATAACAAAAGTGAAATTTGGTTAACTGTTTAGAAATTAACAGTATACATTACGCTCACAAATAGAATAGAGACATTTCAAATGTCATTATGGCTATGTATAGTGTTGCAACAAGTACAAAAGGGAAAACAAATAAACATAAATATGGGTTACAGTGGGGCAAAAAAGTATTTAGTCAGCCACCAATTGTGCAAGTTCTCCCACTTAAAAAGATGAGAGAGGCCTGTAATTTTCATCATAGATACAGTTCAACTATGACAGACAAAATGAGAAGAAAAAAAATCCAGAAAATCACATTGTAGGATTTTTAATGAATTTATTTGCAAATTATGGTGGAAAATAAGTATTTGGTCAATAACAAAAGTTTATCTCAATACTTTGTTATCTACCCCTTGTTGGCAATGACAGAGGTCAAACCTTTTCTGTAAGTCTTCACAAGGTTTTCACACACTGTTGCTGGTATTTTGGCCCATTCCTCCATGCAGATCTCCTTTAGAGCAGTGATGTTTTGGGGCTGTTGCTGGGCAACACGAACTTTCAACTCCCTCCAAAGAGGGGTTGAGATCTGGAGACTGGCTAGGCCACTCCAGGACCTTGAAATGCTTCTTACGAAGCCACTCCTTCGTTGCCCGGGCGGTGTGTTTGGTATCATTGTCATGCTGAAAGACCCAGCCACGTTTCATCTTCAATGCCCTTGCTGAGGGAAGTAGGTTTTCACTGAAAATCTCACGATACATGGCCCCATTCATTCTTTCCTTTACACGGATCAGTCGTCCTGGTCCCTTTGCAGAAAAACAGCCCCAAAGTATGATGTTTCCACCCCCATGCTTCACAGTAGGTATGGTGTTCTTTGCATGCAACTCAGCATTCTTTGTCCTCCAAACACGACAAGTTGAGTTTTATTTTGGTTTCATCTGACCATATGACATTCTCCCAATCTTCTTCTGGATCATCCAAATGCTCTCTAGCAAATTTCAGACGGGCCTGGACATGTACTGGCTTAAGCAGGGGGACACGTCTGGCACTGCAGGATTTGAGTCCCTGGCGGCGTAGTGTATGACTGATGGTAGGCTTTGTTACTTTGGTCCCAGCTCTCTGCAGGCCATTCACTAGGTCCCCCCGTGTGGTTCTGGGATTTTTGCTCACCGTTCTTGAGATCATTTTGACCCCATGGGGTGAGATCTTGCTTGGAGCCCCAGATCTAGGGAGATTATCAGTGGTCTTGTATGTCTTCCATTTCCTAATAATTGCTCCCACAGTTGATTTCTTCAAACCAAGCTGCTTACCTATTGTTGTTGTGGACAGGTGTCTTTTATACTGATAACAAGTTCAAACAGGTGCCTGTCAAAAGTCATACACCATGGCAAGACTGAGAATAGCAACAAGACACAAGGTATTATACTGCATCAGCAAGGTCTCTTCCAGGCAGAAATTTCAAGACAGACAGAGGTTTCCAGATGTGCTGTCCAAGCTCTTTTGAAGAAGCACAAAGAAACGGGCAACGTTGAGGACTGTAGACCCAGTGGTCGGCCAAGGTAACTGCAGCAGATGAAAGACATATCATGCTTACTTCCCTTTGCAATCAGAAGATGTCCAGCAGTGCCATCTGCTCAGAATTGGCAGAAAAACGTGGGATCCTTGTACACACGTCTACCATCCGGAGAAGTTTAGTCCGAAATGGCCTTCATGGAAGACTTGCGGCCAAAAAGCCATATCTCCGATGTGGAAACAAGGCCAAGCGTCTCAACTATGCATGACAACACAGGAACTGGGGTGCAGAAAAATGGCAGCCGGTGCTCTGGACTGATGAGTAAAAATGTGAAATATTTAGCTGTTGCAGAAGGCTGGAATACCGACATAATCTGCACGAGGATTCCAACAGGCCCCTCAGGCGCGACGCCCGCTGAAGGCCCATTCTGCTAACCTGCTAGGCCTGCTAGCTACCTAGAGCTACTTGGAACCCTACTAATTCCACGACTGGTCTATCGATGTCACCGCACGAAGAGGCAAAAACAGACTTACCCCCATCGCGACGTCCCCCAAAGGCTAACTTGCTATCCCTGGTCTGCTAACTGCTAGCTTGCCTGCCCTGGTCTGCTAACTGCTAGCTTGCCTGCCCCTGTCTGCTAACTGCTAGCTTGCCTGCCCCTGTCTGCTAACTGCTAGTCCCTGCTAACTGCTTGCTTGCTAACCCGGTCTGCTAACTGCTAGCTTGCCAGCCCCGGTCTGCTAACTGCTAGCTTGTTTAGCATCTACACTTCGGTCCGCAGGTAGTATAACTTTTCATTACATTTTCATTTTCATTACATTTCATTATAGTACATTATAGTACAACGGTTTGATTTGTCTAATCTTAGCAATTTCTTCTTAGCTAGCTACATAGCCGTCTTTGTATCAAAGATAATTGCGTAATTATCGTATTTCGTCGTCCTAACATAGTCTACACTGCTATCTGCCCAGCAGCTAGCTAACGTCCACCAGCACTGTAGAAACTATTACACTCAACTGAACGACTCGATTAGTGTAGTGTTAGCTAGCTACACAGTTGTCTTTGCTGTCTTCGTATCCAAGATAATTGTGTAGTTTAGAGTGTGTAGACTTAGAGTGATTATCTTAATTTACCGAGGTTAGCTAGCCAGCTATTTGTCGTCCTTAACGTAGGAGATACTGCTAGCTAGCTAGCCAACAGCTAGCCAACGTCTACCGAATAGAACTTCAACAACTCGGTCAACATTCCGCTTTGCTCCACAGGTAGTATCACATTTTAATTTCACTTCATTACAGTACAACGGTTTGATTTGTTTGATCGTAGCTAGCTAGCTACATAGCCGTCTTTGTATATAAGACAATTGTGTAGTCTAGAGCAATTTTCTAGGTTAGCTAGCCAGCTATTGTCGTTCTTTTAACGTAATGTAACGTAATCAACACTGCTAGCTAGCCAGCTAGCCCCCGAATAGCAGCACTGTAGAAACTATTACACTCGACGGAACGACTTGATTAGTGTAGTGTCAACAACGCAGCCACTGCCAGCTAGCCTACTCCAGCAGTACTGTATCATTTCAATCATTTTAGTCAATAAGATTCTTGCTACGTCAGCTTAACTTTCTGAACATTCGAGACGTGTAGTCCACTTGTCATTCCAATCTCCTTTGCATTAGCGTAGCCTCTTCTGTAGCCTGTCAACTATGTGTCTATCTATCCCTGTTCTCTCCTCTCTGCACAGACCATACAAACGCTCCACACCGCGTGGCCGCGGCCAACCTAATCTGGTGGTCCCAGCGCGCACGACCCACGTGGAGTTCCAGGTCTCCGGTAGCCTCTGGAACTGCCGATCAGCGGCCAACAAGGCAGAGTTCATCTCAGCCTATGCCTCCCTCCAGTCCCTCGACTTCATGGCACTGACTGAAACATGGATCACCACAGATAACACTGCTACTCCTACTGCTCTCTCTTCGTCCGCCCACGTGTTCTCGCACACCCCGAGAGCTTCTGGTCAGCGGGGTGGTGGCACCGGGATCCTCATCTCTCCCAAGTGGTCATTCTCCCTTTCTCCCCTTACCCATCTGTCTATCGCCTCCTTTGAATTCCATGCTGTCACAGTTACCAGCCCTTTCAAGCTTAACATCCTTATCATTTATCGCCCTCCAGGTTCCCTCGGAGAGTTCATCAATGAGCTTGATGCCTTGATAAGCTCCTTTCCTGAGGACGGCTCACCTCTCACAGTCCTGGGCGACTTTAACCTCCCCACGTCTACCTTTGACTCATTCCTCTCTGCCTCCTTCTTTCCACTCCTCTCCTCTTTTGACCTCACCCTCTCACCTTCCCCCCCTACTCACAAGGCAGGCAATACGCTCAACCTCATCTTTACTAGATGCTGTTCTTCCACTAACCTCATTGCAACTCCCCTCCAAGTCTCCGACCACTACCTTGTATCCTTTTCCCTCTCGCTCTCATCCAACACTTCCCACACTGCCCCTACTCGTATGGTATCGCGGCGTCCCAACCTTCGCTCTCTCTCCCCCGCTACTCTCTCCTCTTCCATCCTATCATCTCTTCCCTCTGCTCATACCTTCTCCAACCTATCTCCTGATTCTGCCTCCTCAACCCTCCTCTCTTCCCTTTCTGCATCCTTTGACTCTCTATGTCCCCTATCCTCCAGGCCGGCTCGGTCCTCCCCTCCCGCTCCGTGGCTCGACGACTCATTGCGAGCTCACAGAAAAGGGCTCCGGGCAGCCGAGCGGAAATGGAGGAAAACTCACCTCCCTGCGGACCTGGCATCCTTTCACTCCCTCCTCTCTACATTTTCCTCCTCTGTCTCTGCTGCTAAAGCCACTTTATACCACTCTAAATTCCAAGCATCTGCCTCTAACCCTAGGAAGCTCTTTGCCACCTTCTCCTCCCTCCTGAATCCTCCTCCCCCTCCCCCCCCTCCTCCCTCTCTGCAGATGACTTCGTCAACCATTTTGAAAAGAAGGTCGACGACATCCGATCCTCGTTTGCTAAGTCAAACGACACCGCTGGTTCTGCTCACACTGCCCTACCCTGTGCTCTGACCTCTTTCTCCCCTCTCTCTCCAGATGAAATCTCGCTTCTTGTGACGGCCGGCCGCCCAACAACCTGCCCGCTTGATCCTATCCCCTCCTCTCTTCTCCAGACCATTTCCGGAGACCTTCTCCCTTACCTCACCTCGCTCATCAACTCATCCCTGACCGCTGGCTACGTCCCTTCCGTCTTCAAGAGAGCGAGAGTTGCACCCCTTCTGAAAAAACCTACACTCGATCCCTCCGATGTCAACAACTACAGACCAGTATCCCTTCTTTCTTTTCTCTCCAAAACTCTTGAACGTGCCGTCCTTGGCCAGCTCTCCCGCTATCTCTCTCAGAATGACCTTCTTGATCCAAATCAGTCAGGTTTCAAGACTAGTCATTCAACTGACCCTGCTCTTCTCTGTATCACGGAGGCGCTCTGCACTGCTAAAGCTAACTCTCTCTCCTCTGCTCTCATCCTTCTAGACCTATCGGCTGCCTTCGATACTGTGAACCATCAGATCCTCCTCTCCACCCTCTCCGAGTTGGGCATCTCTGGTGCGGCCCACGCTTGGATTGCGTCCTACCTGACAGGTCGCTCCTACCAGGTGGTGTGGCGAGAATCTGTCTCCTCGCCACGCGCTCTCACCACTGGTGTCCCCCAGGGCTCTGTTCTAGGCCCTCTCCTATTCTCGCTATACACTAAGTCACTTGGCTCTGTCATAACCTCACATGGTCTCTCCTATCATTGCTATGCAGACGACACACAATTAATCTTCTCCTTTCCCCCTTCTGATGACCAGGTGGCGAATCGCATCTCTGCATGTCTGGCAGACATATCAGTGTGGATGACGGATCACCACCTCAAGCTGAACCTCGGCAAGACGGAGCTGCTCTTCCTCCCGGGGAAGGACTGCCCGTTCCATGATCTCGCCATCACGGTTGACAACTCCATTGTGTCCTCCTCCCAGAGCGCTAAGAACCTTGGCGTGATCCTGGACAACACCCTGTCGTTCTCAACTAACATCAAGGCGGTGGCCCGTTCCTGTAGGTTCATGCTCTACAACATCCGCAGAGTACGACCCTGCCTCACACAGGAAGCGGCGCAGGTCCTAATCCAGGCACTTGTCATCTCCCGTCTGGATTACTGCAATTCGCTGTTGGCTGGGCTCCCTGCCTGTGCCATTAAACCCTTACAACTCATCCAGAACGCCGCAGCCCGTCTGGTGTTCAACCTTCCCAAGTTCTCTCACGTCACCCCGCTCCTCCGCTCTCTCCACTGGCTTCCAGTTGAAGCTCGCATCCGCTACAAGACCATGGTGCTTGCCTACGGAGCTGTGAGGGGAACGGCACCGCAGTACCTCCAGGCTCTGATCAGGCCCTACACCCAAACAAGGGCACTGCGTTCATCCACCTCTGGCCTACTCGCCTCCCTACCACTGAGGAAGTACAGTTCCCGCTCAGCCCAGTCAAAACTGTTCGCTGCTCTGGCCCCCCAATGGTGGAACAAACTCCCTCACGACGCCAGGACAGCGGAGTCAATCACCACCTTCCGGAGACACCTGAAACCCCACCTCTTCAAGGAATACCTAGGATAGGATAAAGTAATCCTTCTCACCCCCCTTAAATGATTTAGATGCACTATTGTAAAGTGGCTGTTCCACTGGATGTCATAAGGTGAATTCACCAATTTGTAAGTCGCTCTGGATAAGAGCGTCTGCCAAATGACTTAAATGTAATGTAATGTAATGTTTAGCCCCGGCCTACTAACTGTTAGCGTGTTAGCATCGGCCTGCTAACTGTCTGAATCCTATTCCCCCGGTGCTCTGATTTGTTGACTTCTGTAACCGTAAAAGCCTTGGTTTCATGCATGTTAACTTCTTATGGTATCGGGGATGCTTGCGTCCCACTTAGCCAAAAGCTAGAGAAAATGCAGCACGGCAAATTCAAATAAAATGATAGAAAAATCGAACTTTCATTAAATCACACATATAAAATACTAAATTAAAGCTACACTCGTTGTGAATCCAGCCAACATGTCAGATTTTAAAAAGGCTTTTCGGCGAAAACATAAGAAGCTATTATCTGATGATAGCACAACAGTAAACAAAGAGGGTAGCATATTTCAACCCTGCAGGCACTACACAAAACAGAAATTTGCATCCTGTAGTACTAACTCAAAAAAGTTCTGGGACACTGTAAAGTCCATGGAGAATAAGGGCACCTCCTCTCAGCTGCCCACTGCTCTGAGGCTAGGAAACACTGTCACCACCAATAAATTCACTATAATTGAGAATTTCAATAAGCATTTCTCTACGGCTGGCCATGCTTTCCACCTGGCTACCCCTACCCCGGTCAACTGCCCGGCACCCTCCACAGCAACCCGCCAAAGCCCCCAACATTTCACCACCACTTCACCCAAATCCAGATAGCTGATGTTCTGAAAGAGCTGCAAAATCTGGACCCCTACAAATCAGCCGGGCTAGACAATCTGGACCCTCTCTTTCTAAAATGATCTGCCGAAATTGTTGCAACCCCTATTACTAGCCTGCTCAACCTCTCTTTCGTATCGTCTGAGATTCCTAAAGATTGGAAAGCTGCTGCGGTCATCCCCCACACTCTAGACCCAAACTGCTACAGACCTATATCTATCTTACCCTGTCTTTCTAAGGTCTTCGAAAGCCAAGTTAACAAACAGATTACCGACCATTTTGAATCCCACCGTACCTTGTTAAAGCAAGTCAGCCACATCATATTAGTATTTTTAAAGGCAGTAAATGAGGCTGAATTAACTGTTTTGCTGCCAGACAAGGCTGCGCTGATAGTCAGATGTAGCAGTGGTAAGGTGTTGGGACTGCTGTTGGGACTCTGGTGTTGGGACAGATTTATGTAGGCCCTAACAGTTTGTGGGCACCATTTGTCACCGTTAGAGTGCAATAAATGTATTTAGTGTTGTGTTGTGGCTTTGCTGGCATCTATCAAGACAAAAAGATAACGCAGGTATATATACACATGAGGTAATGGGAGACCCCTGGTGGGGGTTGGAGACAATCACAAGGCAGGTGAAACAGATCAGGCTGTGATTTTGATAATTAGCGTGTATTGTCCAAATTGTCTCACACATACACGCACGCACACACACACGCACACACACACACACACACACACACACACACACACACACACACACACACACACACACACACACACACACACACACACACACACACACACACACACACACACACACACACACACACACACACACAGCTGGCAGGTAGCCTAGCAGTTAAGAGCTTTGGGCCAGTAACCAAAAGGTTGCTGGTTAAGGTCCCTGATTTTGAAAAGGTGGAAAAATCTGCCCTTGAGCAAGGCAGTTAACCCCAAATAACAACTGCTCCCTGTGTGCCAAGGATTCAGAGGGGTTGTGTTAAATGCGGAAGAAACATTTCGGTTGAATGCATTGAGTTGTGTAACTGACTAGGCATCCCCGTCCCTAAACCAGTTGAGAAGGCTGTTGGAGCTCTAGGAGGGAAGGCAGATCATGGGAAGTGGCTGAGATGGAGGGAGGATGCGGAGAGGAAATCCTGGGCCACATTATATTTCCATGTTGTAGATTGGAACAATTAATAATGAGACAATGGGTATCTTTTGTGAGAAATAGATTTACACATGTTTAACATAATGGTATTTTCCTACTGTGTTAATCAATTTACCCAGGTCGGTAACCTCCACCCCTTGCTGAACCATTACATAATCAATAACAACATGATCAATATGACTGAACATGAACTTGGATGTGAAGCCAGGGATACAGCTGGCCACAATCACATTATTGATCACTACTACATTTGATCTTCCATTTAATGTAGATTCAAATAACAATAATACTGGTTCTGATTAAGGCCAAAACCATCCGCTTTTAATTGTTGTCGACTAAAAAAATGTGTTTCAATTATAAGCCAGTATTGTGCCTTTCCATTTCAAAAACAATAATACTGAAATATCTATTTACTGTCTCAACGTTTGTGGAAAAAAATAACCACTGTGTATACATACACTACTGTTCAAAAGTTTGGGGTCACTTAGAAGGTCACTTGTTTTTTAACGAAACGCACATTTTTAGTCCATTAAAATAACATTAAATTGATCAGAAAAATAGTGTAGACATTGTTAATGTTGTAAATTACTATCGTAGCTGGAAACGGCAGATTTTTTAAATGGAATATCTACATAGGCGTATACAACATCAATTTGATATTATTTTAATGGACAAAAAAAATTAGCTTTTCTTTCAAAAACAAGGACATTTTTAAGTGACCCCAAACTTTTGAACGGTAGTGTACATACTTGTGTATCTTCCTACAGGTTTAATTTCATAATTTGAACATGATGCAGCAGACTTGTTTGTTAGTGCTTGATTACATCACAGTATCTCTATATTGTGACCTTTCACCAGAACACACTTCCTTGTTTCCAATAAGCCATTTTGAAATGATCAAATTAACCCATTTTGGAAAATAGCATGAAATTAAAAACCTCAAGGCTACATGCATCCCAATGGAATTAATTTAATTAAAACGCTAAATAAACACTGTTTATATGAAGCTGATTTATGCTGTATGTCATTAAAACAGTGTGGATAACACAAAGAGCAGAAAAGCCAATATTCCTCTCTGAGCTGAGTAGAAATAGACATGTGAGAGCTATAACACGCTGCTCTGTAAGCTCTTTCTCGCCTGGATAACCTTGAATCAAACCTCAGATGAGAAGAAAAGCTATTTTCACTTCCCTCCCAGACGAGAGAGAGTTAGAGAGAGAGAAAGAGAGCATGTGTTTCTGCTTGCCACCCTGTGAATTCACCACCTCATCTGATGATAGGTCTCCACCTGTCTCCATTTTCAGCTGGAGATTCCTTTCACACTATAAACTACTGACTAATTAATATTTTTCTGTGGCTGTAACACCTACGACATCTCAGTACAGTGGTTCTCATGTTGCACTGTGAGAGTGTGTATGTCTGAGTGTGAATGTATATATTTTACTGTCATTTTTTATTTATCACCTTTATTTAACCAGGTCGGGCCAGTTGATAACAAGATATCATTTACAACTGCTACCTGGCCAAGTAAAGCGAAGCAATGCGACAAAAACAACAGAGTTACACATGGGATAAACAATCGTACAATCAATAACTGTCACACCCTGGTCTATATGTATTATGTTATCTTCATGTATTGGGTCAGGCCAGGGTGTGACATGGGTTTATTTGTAGTGTGTTTTGTCTTGGGGTTGTGTGGGGTGTATAGATTAGTCTATGGCTGCCTGAGGCGGTTCTCAATCAGAGTCAGGTTATTATCGTTGTCTCTGATTGGGAACCATATTTAGGTAGCCTGGGTTTCACTGTGTGTTTGTGGGTGATTGTTCCTGTCTCTGTGTTTGTTGCACCAGTCAGGGCTGTTTCGGTTTTCGACGTTTGTTGTTTTGTATTGTTCGTGTTCTTCTTCATTAAAGATGTATTGAACGAACCACATTGCATTTTGGTCCAATCCTTGTTCCACCTCTTCATCAGAGGAGGAGTTGGAAGAAAGCCGTTACAGAATCACCCACCACAAACGGACCAAGCAACGTGTCAACAGGCAGGAGCAACAGGAGAGGCAACAAAGGCAGCAACAGCGATCACAGGACTTCTGGACTTGGGAGGAGATATTGGACGGAAAAGGACCCTGGGCACAGCCTGGAGAATATCGCCATCCCAAGGAAGAACTGGAGGCGAAGAAAGCGGAGAGGCGCTGGTATGAAGAGGCAGCGCGGCGACGCGGTTGGAAGCCCGAGAGTCAGCCCCAAAAATTTCTTGGGGGGAGGCTAACAGGGAGTATGGCTATGCCAGGTAGGAGACCTGCGCAAACTCCCTGTGCTTACCGGGAGGCTAGAGAGACCGGGCAGGCACCCGGTGCGTTCTATTCCAGCTCCGCGTATCGGCCGGGCTAGATTGAGCGTCGAGCCAAATGCCATGAAGCCGGCTCTACGCATCTGGTCCCCAGTGCGTCTCCTTGGGCCAGCATACATGGCACCAGCCTTACGCTCGGTATCCCCGTTTCGCCTGCATAACCTAGTGCGGGCTATTCCACCATGCCGCACTGGCAGAGCGACCGGGAGTATTCAACCAGGTAAGGTTGGGCAGGCTCGGTGCTCAAGAGCTCCAGTACGCCTGCACGGTCCGGTCTACCCAGTACCACCTCCACACCCCAGCCCTCCGGTGGCAGCTCCCCGCACCAGGCTTCCTGTGCGTGTCCTCGGCCCAGTACCACCAGTGCCAGCACCACGCATCAGACCTACTGTGCGCCTCGCCTCTCCAGCGCTGCCGTGCCTTCCTCCTCTCCTGTGCTGCTGGAGCCTCCTGCCCGTTTAGCGCAGCCAGAGCTGCCAGTCTGCATGGAGCAGCCAGGGCTGCCGGTCTGCGTGGAGCAGCCAGAGCTGCCAGTCTGCGTGGAGCAGACAGAGCTGCCAGTCTGCGTGGAGCAGCCAGGGCTGCCGGTCTGCGTGGAGCAGCCAGAGCTGCCAGTCTGCATGGAGCTGCCAGTCTGCATGGAGCTGCCAGTCTGCAAGGAGCTGCCAGTCTGCAAGGAGCTGCCAGTCTGTAAGGAGCTGCCAGAGCTGTTAGTCTGCATGGAGCAGCCAGAGCTGTCAGTCTGCAAGAAGCCGCCAGAGCTGTCAATCTGCATGGAGCAGCCAGAGCCGCCAGTCAGCATGGAGCAGCCAGAGCTGCCAGTCAGCGTGGAGCAGCCAGAGCCGTCAGTCTGCCAGGATCCGCCAGTCAGCCAGACTCTTCCATATCTGCCAGTCAGCCAGACTCTTCCAGATCTGCCGGTCGGCCAGACTCTTCCAGATCTGCCGGTCGGCCAGACTCAGCCAGATCTGCCGGTCGGCAAGACTCTTCCAGAACTGCCGGTCGGCCAGACTCTTCCCGACCTGCCGGTCGGCCAGACTCTTCCCGATCTGCCGGTCGGCCAGACTCTTCCCGATCTGCCGGTCGGCCAGACACTTCCAGATCTGCCGGTCGGCCAGACTCTTCCAGATCTGCCGGTCGGCCAGACTCTTCCAGATCTGCCGGTCGACCAGACTCTTCCAGATCTGCCGGTCGACCAGACTCTTCCAGATCTGCCGGTCGACCAGACTCTTCCAGATCTGCCGGTCGACCAGACTCTTCCAGATCTGCCGGTCGACCAGACTCTTCCAGATCTGCCGGTCGACCAGACTCTTCCAGATCTGCCGGTCGACCAGACTCTTCCAGATCTGCTGGTCAACCAGACTCTTCCAGATCTGCCGGCCAGCCAGGATCTGCCGGATTCAACTACCTGGCTGGGCTTCCTCTCAGTGCTGGGCTTCCTCTCAGTGTTGGGCTTCCTCTCAGTGCTGGGCTTCCTCTGTCCCGAGCTGCCCCTCTGTCCCGAGCTGCCCCTCTGTCCCGAGCTGCCCCTCAGTCCAGTGGGGTTCTGGGTGAGGACTACTAGGCCATGGTCGGCGGCGAGGGTGGACAATCCTAGGACGCGAGGAGGGGGGACTAAGACATTCATAGAGTGGGTTCCATGTCCCGAGCCGGAGCCGCCACCATGGACAGACGCCCACCTGGACCCTCCCTATTGTTTTTGTTGTGCGTCCGGGAGTCCGCACCTTAGGGGGGGGGGGGTTCTGTCACGCCCTGGTCTATATTTATTATGTTATCTTCATGTATTGGGTCAGGCCAGGGTGTGACATGGGTTTATTTGTAGTGTGTTTCGTCTTGGGGTTGTGTGGGGTGTAAAGATTAGTCTATGGCTGCCTGAGGTGGTTCTCAATCAGAGTCAGGTGATTATCGTTGTCTCTGATTGGGAACCATATTTAGGTAGCCTGGGTTTCACTGTGTGTTTGTGGGTGATTGTTGCTGTCTCTGTGTTTGTTGCACCAGTCAGGGCTGTTTCGGTTTTCGACGTTTGTTGTTTTGTATTGTTCGTGTTCTTCTTCATTAAAGATGTATCGAACGAACCATGTTGCATTTTGGTCTGATCCTTGTTCCACCTCTTCGTCAGAGGAGGAGTTGGAAGAAAGCCGTTACAATAACACAATAGAAAATCTGTATACAGTGTGTGCAAATTAAGTAAGGAGCTAAGGCAATAAATAGGCCATAGTGGAGAAGAAATGACAATTTAGCAATTTACACTGGAGTGATAGATGTGCAGATGAGGATGTGCAAGTAGAAATACTGGTGTGCAAAACAGAAGAAAAACAAAAACAAATATGGGGATGAGGTGGGTAGTTGGTTGGTTGGATGGGGTATTTACAGATGGGCTGTGTACAGCTGCAGTGATTGGTAAGCTGCTCTGACAGCTGACGCTTAAAGTTAGTGAGGGAGATATGTCTCCAACTTTTTAAAATTCGTTCCAGTCATTGGCAGCAGAGAACTGGAAGGAAAGGCGGCCAAAGGGGGTGTTGGCTTTGGGGATGACCAGTGAAATATACATGCTGGAATGCGTGCCACAGATGGGTGTTGCTATGGTGACCAGTGAGGCAGAGCTTTGCCAAGAAAATACTTATGGATGACCTGGAGCCAGTGGGTTTGGCGACGAATATGCAGCGAGGACCAGCCAACGAGAGCATACAGGTTGCAGTGGTGGGTAGTATATGGGGCTTTGGTGACAAAACGGATGGCACTGTGATAGACTGCATCTAATTTGCTGAGTAGAGTGTTGGAAGCAATTTTGTAAATGACATTGCCAAAGTCAAGGATATGTTAGGATAGTCAGTTTTACGAGGGTGTGTTTGGCAGCATGAGTGAAGGAGGCTTTGTTACAAAATAGGAAGCCGATTCTAGATTTAACTCTGGATTTTAGATGCTTAAAACCTCTTGAAGCTAGCGGGCACTATTTTTATTTTTGGAAAAATTACATTCCCAAAGTAAACGGCCTATTTCTCAGGACCAGATGCTAGAACATGCATATAATTGACAGCTTAGGATAGAAAACACTCTAAAGTTTCCAAAACTGTAAAAATATTGTCTGTGAGTATAACAGAACTGATATTACAGGCGAAAGCCTAAGGAAAATCCAATCAGGAAGTGACTCATATTTTGAAACCTTTGTGTTCCTATGCATCCCTATTGACCATTGAAAGGGATATCAACCAGATTCCTTTTTCTACGTCTTCCCTAAGGTGTCTACAGCCTTTAGACGTAGTTTCACGCCTTTATGTTGAAGAATGAGCGTAAACGACCACATTGCGTAAGTGGCCAGCTGATGGCTCTCAGAGTGATTCTTGCGTAAAAGAGAGAGGTACCCGGTCCTACTGAAAAGCCAACTGTCCCGGTTGATATATTATCGAATAGATATTTGAAAAACACCTTGAGGATTGATTATAAAAAACTTTTGCCATGTTTCTGTCGATATTATGGATATAATTTGGAATTTTGGGGGGCGTGTCGTGACCGCTATTTCCGGTGGATTTCTGAACATAACGTGACAAACAAACTGAGGTATTTTGGGTATAAAAACATCTTTATGGAACAAAAGGAACATTTGCTGTCTAACTGGGAGTCTCATGAGTGAAAACATCCGAAGATCATCAAAGGTAAATGATTAATTTGATTGCTTTTCTGATTTTCGTGACCAAGCTTCCTGTTGCTAGCTGGACATAATGCTATGCTAGGCAATCGATAAACTTACAAACTCTTGTCTTGCTTTCGCTGTAAAGCCTAATTTCAAAATCTGGCTGTGTTTCGCTATATTTCACTTGTGATATGAATATTTTCTAGTAAGATTATTTGACCGTTGCGCTATGCTAATTAGTGTAGTTGATGACAATTATCCCGGATCCGGGATGGGTAGTTCCAAGAGGTTTTAATGTGAGTCTGGAAGGAGAGTTTACAGTCTAGCCAGACACCTAGGTATTTATAGTTGTCCACATATTCTAAGTCGGAACCGTCCAGAGTAGTGATGCTAGTCGGGCAGGAAGGTGTGGGCAGCGATCGGTTAAAGAGCATGCATTTCGTTTTACTAGTATTTAAAAGCAGTTGGAGGACACGGATGGAGTGTTGTATGGCGTTGAAGCTCGCTTGGAGGATTTGTTAACACAGTGTCCAAAGAAGGGCCAGAAGTATACAGAATGGTGTCGTCTGCGTAGAGCTGGATCAAATAATCACTCACTGCAAGAGCGACATATTTGATATTTACAGAGAAAAGAGTCGGCTTGAGAATTGAACACTGTGGCACCCCCATAGAGACTGCCAGAGGTCCGGACAACAGGCCCTCCGATTTGACACACTGAACTGTATCTGAGTAGTTGATGAACCAGGCGAGGCAGTCATTAGAGAAACCAAGTCTGTTGAGTCTGTCAATAAGAATGTGGTGATTGACAGAGTCGAAGCCTTGGCCAGGTCAATGAAGACGGCTTTTATCGATGGCGGTTATGATATTGTTTAGGACCTTGAGCGTGGCTGAGGTGCACCTGTGACCAGCTCGGAAACCAGATTGTATAG
Organism: Oncorhynchus masou masou; assembly: GCF_036934945.1. Classification (NCBI taxonomy): domain Eukaryota; kingdom Metazoa; phylum Chordata; class Actinopteri; order Salmoniformes; family Salmonidae; genus Oncorhynchus; species Oncorhynchus masou. Next base: position 22,452,902 of record NC_088240.1, on the reverse strand, counting down.
CTGAGAAGGTACAGTGGGATTTGAAATGGTCAGTGATCTGTTTGTTCACTTGGCTTTCGAAGACTTTAGAAAGGCAGGGCAGGATGGATATAGGTCTGTAACAGTTTGGGTCTAGAGTGTCTCCCCCTTTGAAGAGTGGGATGAACGCGGCCGCTTTCCAATCTCTAGGAATCTCAGACGATACGAAAGAGAGGTTGAACAGACTTGTAATAGGGGTTGCAAAACTTGCGGTGGATAATTTTAGGAAGAGAGCGTCTAGATTGTCTAGCCCTCGCTGATTTGTAGGGATCCAGATTTTGCAGCTCTTTCAGAACATCAGCTGTCTGGATTTGGGTGAAGGAGAAGCGGGGGGGGGGGGCTTGGGCCAGTTACTGTGGGGGGTGCAGCGCTGTTGGCCGGGGTTGGGGTAGCCAGGTGGAAAGCATGGCCAGCCATAGAGAAATGCTTCTTGAAATTCTCAATTATTGTGGATTTATCCGCGGTGACAGTGTTTCCTAGTATCAGTGCAATGGGCATCTTGGAGTAGGTATTCTCCATTGACTTTACTGTGTCCCTAAAAGTTTTGGAATTAGTGCTGCGGGATGCAAATTTCTGTTTAAAAATCTAGCCTTTGCTTTCCTAACTAATTGTGTGTATTGGTTCCAGACTTCCCTGAAAAGTTTCATATCGTGGTAGTCAAGTCTGGAGTGAACCAAGGGCTGTATCTGTTCTTAGTTCAACATTTTTTGAAAGGGTCATGCTTATTTAAGATGGTGAGGAAAGCACTTTTGAAGGACAACCATGCATCCTCTACTGATATCCTTCCAGGATACCCAGGCCAGGTCGATTTAGAAAGGCCTGCTCACAGAATTGTTTTAGAGAGTGTTTGACAGTGATGAGGGGTGGTCGTTTGACCGTGGACCCATAACGGACGCAGGCAATGAGGCAGTGATCGCTGAGATCGTGTTTTCAACCACAGCAGATGGTGTATTTATAGGGCAAGTTGGTCAGGATGTCATCTTTGACGGTGCCCATGTTTACGGATTTGGGGTAGTACCGAGTAGGTTCCTTGATAATTTGTGTGAGATTGAGGGCATCTAGCTTAGATTTTAGGATGGTCGAGGTGTTAAGCATATTCCAATTTAGGTCACCTTGCAGTATGAACTCTGATGATATATGGGGGTCAATAAGTTCACATATGGTTTCCAGGGCACAACTAGGAGCTGAGGGGGGTCTATAACAGGCAGCAACAGTGGGGACTTATTTCTGTAGAGATGGATCTTTAAAAGTAGAAGCTCAAACTGTTTGGGCATAGACCTGAATAGTATGACAGAACTCTGCAGGCTATCTCTACAGTAGATTGCAATTCCTCCCCCATATATGGATATGCAGAGCCTCTTTTGAGGGATGAAATAGAATCATGCAGAAAGGAATGGAAATGTTATTAGGCTTTTTGTTTGTGTGTGAAGTTCATGTTCAAGTGGAGGATGTTGAAGGAGTCAGTTTCTTTCCCAGCATGCCACAGCACACTTAAATGTCTTTATACAAGACTGCACCTCTATCCATCACATCCCTCTCTTGAGACCTCCCCTAAAGGTCACAACCTCCCTTCTCTGAGGTTATCTCTCCCCCCTCCCTGTCCCCCATCACCCCCTTCCCTCTGACCCTCTCGGTCGGGGCATTCTTGGGAAACTGTTCTTATGGCTGATTTATTGAATTGAGCTATCGTGGAGCTCCAGAGAGGGCAGGGGGGTTGGCTGGGTCACTCTCCCAGGGAAACCTCCTCCTCCCTGGGCAGCGGTGATTTAGTGAAGGGGTAACCCTCTGGAGCTCAAAGCGGAGGATGCTGTAGCTATGATGTTATCGGTGAAAGAGATTGAGATCTGAAATCCTTCAACAACAGAGTCATCAGTCCTAACAGTGAAGCCAATGACTCAGTTTAACTACAGCGACAGACAGAGGTCCTGCAGGAGAGAGTGTAGTGATAAATAATGTTTATTATCTACATTTGATAAACCTTACTATCTGACTCCATTTAATATTATAGTAAAACCATGTGCAATCAAGTATTATGTGTTAAGCTGACTAAGATCAAGAAATGGTCGTGAAAAGCGAATGCAAAACGCAAGCATTATTTAATTCAAGACATGAAGCTTAAGTTACAAAGTATTAATTTCTTAGGGATAGACGTCCTGTCAACGGGACAGTTGTAAATCATACAGCGTGTCACGATCGTCGTACGAACTGGAAATATACTCAGACCAACGTGCAGCGTGATTTGGGTTCCACATGTTTAATAAAGGAAACTCACAAAAAACAATAAACAGCAAACGAAATGTGAAGTCATGGAGTGCTCACAGGCAACTACACACAAACAAGATCCCACAAAAAACCCAGTGGGAAAAGGCTACCTAAATATGATCCCCAATCAGAGACAACGTTAGACAGCTGCCTCTGATTGGGGACCATACCAGGCCAACATAGAAATACAAAAACTAGAGTACCCACCCTGGTCACACCCCGACTTAACCAAATTAGAGAATAAAAGGCTCTCTTAGGTCAGGGTGTGACACAGCGCCTTGTGTCGGTACATAAATGTCGGTACATATAAGTGTCTTATATAGGCTGAAAGCTTAAATTCTTGTTAATATAACTGCACTGTCCAATTTACAGTAGCTATTACTGCGAAACAATGCCATGCAATGTTTTGAGGAGAGCTCCTAACAACAAAACACTTTTTTCGCCGTGACAGGTTTGATAAATTCACCTCTGAAGGTGATATATGTACTTACATTCTGAAATCTTGCTCTGATTTATCATCCAAAGGGTCCCAGAGATAACATGAAGTGTTGTTTTGTCAAATAAGCACCAATCGGGGTCAAACAAAGCTAGCTGGATAGCCAATGAGCTGGGCTTTTGTAAGGGATTTCTTCCATTGACGGAGAGGCGGACCAAAGCGCAGCGTGGTTATTTTGATTCATGTTTTAATAAATATTTTCACATGAACAAACATACAAAAACAAGAAATGTGAAAACCCTAACAGTCCTATCTGGTGCAAACACAGAGACAGGAACAATCACCCACAAACACACAGTGAAACCCAGGCTACCTAAGTATGATTCTCAATCAGAGACAACTAATGACACCTTCCTCTGATTGAGAACCATACTAGGCCGAAACATAGAAATACCCAAAATATAGAACAAACAAACATAGACTGCCCACCCAACTCACGCCCTGACCATACTAAATAAAGACAAAACAAAGGAAATAAAGGTCAGAACGTGACAGCTTTACGGGAAACCCTGTATTTGTTGCAAAATATAGCCGCTAACCTTGTGCGACAGCATGCCTTTTCCTTTTGGACAAAAATTCTAAGAATATTCAGAGTTATAAAGTTATGAAAACTGGTTGTTTTGCAAATGTTGAACTTATAATATGGCTACTAATACTGGAAAAGCTAAATCAAAGTCCAAGTATACAGATTTGACGATATTCTTGCAGAAAAATGTAATATGAATTTAAATGTCTCCTTCTCAATTTACCCAAATGTACTTGGGTGACTTCACACTAAATGTTTGCTCATACTTCAAGTTAACCGTCTGAAACTTTGCACATACACTGCTGCCATGTTGTGGACGCCATCGGAATTACAGAGTGATGGCTAGAAGTGGGACCTTTCTGTTGCATTTCTACCAGATCTACTGTGTTATATTCTCCTTCTTCACATTCAATTCAAATTTCCACAATCTTCAAAGTGTTTCCTTTCAAATGGTACCAAGAATATGCATGTCCTTGCTTCAGGGCCCAAGCTACAGTTAGATTTGGGTTTGTCATTTTAGGCGAGAATTGAAAAAATGGGGGCTCTCCCTATTAACTGGTTTTAAGCATTACAAGGCATTCGCAATCTAGGCATGAAAATCCTACAGTTACAAAGCAAAGTGTCACACCCTGATCTGTTTCACCTGTCTTTGTGATTGTCTCCAACCCCTTCCAGGTGTCGCGCATCTTCCCCCTTATCCCCTGTGTATTTATACTGGTGTTCTCTGTTTGTCTGGTGGCAGTTCACCTTGTTTGTCAGGTCAACCAGCGTTTTGTCTCAGCTCCTGCTTTTCCCCAGTCTTTCTTTTCTCGTCCTCCTGGTTTTGACCCTTGCCTGTCCTGACCCTGAGCCCTCCTGCCTGACCACTCTGGCTGCCGCTGACCCTGACCCTGCCTTCTGTCGTGTACCTTTGCCCCGTCTCTGGATTAACGACCTCTGCCTGACCTGACCCTGACCATGCCTGCCGTCCTGTACCTTTTCCCCTGTTGCTGTAAGAAACATTGTTACTTCGACACGGTCTGCACCTGGTCTTACCCTATCCCGATACAAAGAATGAATGTAACAGGCCTTCTCAGGCCCAAGGCTGAGCAGCCAGCAAGTTAAACATGTTCATAAACCTTTATAAGTGGATAACAGGAGCAAGAGAGAATTCTGATTCCCTTTATACCAGATCTGACATGTTTATATTCTAAATCAATTGTTGACCAAATAAAAGGTAATGAAACTAAAATATACAATCAGATCAAACCAGCCAACATCCTCTAGGAAGGGGATCACATCTACTATATGTGTGATGACTTGAAGGGGGGGTAGGCTTGGAGCAATAGACATACAGTAAGACAACATTCCTGAGAGGACAACTGCATACAGTGTTGTCAGAGTTCACGCTAAACAACTACAAGTAACCACAGAGATCTTACGTCCATATAGATGATCTTCAGAGGACAGGTTTTAGATACCAGCCATGGATGCAATAGTGTTATTTTAACACACATTTCTGTAGTCAATTCTCTGGTTACTGTTGGAGAGCGAGCACAGGGAGCACATAGATCAGGCCCGAGCCTAGAAGATGGATGAAGGGATGGAGAGAGCGATCTGTGATTCCCATACTCTGACGTGGCAAGATGGAGAAGCCTTGTTTTGATGTGTTGCATTGCTGAGTCTTGTCTGGTACTCACCTGGAGACAGGCATGTACTCTGCATCTCACGTAAGATATCTTAGAATATTTAGTTAGATATTATTCTTCATCATCTGTTAGCATATTTGTATGATTTCTTTACAGGCTCTGTATGTTATTAAGATATAGTAACACAGAGACACACAAATTACCAGTTAGTTCACATTGGTCCAGTACAGTTTACTTTTGGGTACATTTTATCACCACTTGAGACAATTGCTATACAACATCCCCATAATGTACAGCCACAGAGATAAGAAAACTGAAACACGTCAGTACACGTCATCTCTCATTATACTAATGCTCTATTCAACAATAAAATGCATTGTCCTGAAGTTTGCGTTTCTGCTGACAGTTCCTATGACCATTCATAGGACTTGGATTGGTCAATCCAGTCTTATAGAAGATAATTTATGATCCTATTTAGATAAGAGTGTGCCTGTTAGGACCCATTAGAGACTCTCCCCTGTAACTGTAGCACTAAGACAAACACACGCATGTAGTGGGGTAATGTTTATCGTATGGATATTATACCGTATATACCTTTCATGCAACTCGTCATAAGACTATCTGACTCCATAAAGATGAATAGAAATATGCATGTAAACTATGTGCAATAAAGTATTATGCGTTTAGCTGACTAAGATCAAGGAATGGTCATGAGAATGGAATTCTAAATACAGCTGCACTTAATTACTTTGTAAAATGAATGGATTCACATACAAGGCTTAAAGCTTAAGTTACAAGGCAAAACTGTCATTAACAAATCATTATTCTAATCATGATGAGAGAGAGAAAGAAACCATGGCTTGTGCCATGGCCCATAGCTCATGGGAGAGGGAGAGAGAAAGAAACCATGGCTTGTGCCATGACCCATAGCTCATGGGAGAGGAGAGAGAAACCATGGCTTGTGCCATGGCCCATAGCTCATGGGAGAGGGAGAGAGAAAGAAACCATGGCTTGTGCCATGGCCCATAGCTCATGGGAGAGGAGAGAGAAAGAAACCATGGCTTGTGCCATGACCCATAGCTCATGGGAGAGGGAGAGAGAAAGAAACCATGGCTTGTGCCATGACCCATAGCTCATGGGAGAGGGAGAGAGAAAGAAACCATGGCTTGTGCCATGGCCCATTGCTCATGGGAGAGGAGAGAGAAACCATGGCTTGTGCCATGACCCATAGCTCATGGGAGAGGGAGAGAGAAAGAAACCATGGCTTGTGCCATGACCCATAGCTCATGGGAGAGGAGAGAGAAACCATGGCTTGTGCCATGGCCCATAGCTCATGGGAGAGGGAGAGAGAAACCATGGCTTGTGCCATGGCCCATAGCTCATGGGAGAGGGAGAGAGAAACCATGGCTTGTGCCATGGCCCATAGCTCATGGGAGAGGGAGAGAGAAAGAAACCATGGCTTGTGCCATGGTCCATAGCTCATGGGAGAGGGAGAGAGAAAGAAACCATGGCTTGTGCCATGGCCCATAGCTCATGGGAGAGGGAGAGGGAGAGAGAAACCATGGCTTGTGCCATGGCCCATAGCTCATGGGAGAGGGAGAGAGAAACCATGGCTTGTGCCATGGCCCATAGCTCATGGGAGAGGGAGAGAGAAACCATGGCTTGTGCCATGGCCCATAGCTCATGGGAGAGGGAGAGAGAAAGAAACCATGGCTTGTGCCATGGCCCATAGCTCATGGGAGAGGGAGAGAGAAACCATGGCTTGTGCCATGGCCCATAGCTCATGGGAGAGGGAGAGAGAAACCATGGCTTGTGCCATGGCCCATAGCTCATGGGAGAGGGAGAGAGAAACCATGGCTTGTGCCATGGCCCATAGCTCATGGGAGAGGGAGAGAGAAAGAAACCATGGCTTGTGCCATGGTCCATAGCTCATGGGAGAGGGAGAGAAAAGAAACCATGGCTTGTGCCATGGCCCATAGCTCATGGGAGAGGGAGAGGGAGAGAGAAACCATGGCTTGTGCCATGGCCCATAGCTCATGGGAGAGGGAGAGAGAAACCATGGCTTGTGCCATGGCCCATAGCTCATGGGAGAGGGAGAGAGAAAGAAACCATGGCTTGTGCCATGGCCCATAGCTCATGGGAGAGGGAGAGAGAAAGAAACCATGGCTTGTGCCATGGCCCATAGCTCATGGGAGAGGGAGAGAGAAACCATGGCTTGTGCCATGGCCCATAGCTCATGGGAGAGGGAGAGAGAAACCATGGCTTGTGCCATGGCCCATAGCTCATGGGAGAGGGAGAGAGAAACCATGGCTTGTGCCATGGCCCATAGCTCATGGGAGAGGGAGAGAGAAACCATGGCTTGTGCCATGGCCCATAGCTCATGGGAGAGGGAGAGAGAAACCATGGCTTGTGCCATGGCCCATAGCTCATGGGAGAGGGAGAGAGAAACCATGGCTTGTGCCATGGCCCATAGCTCATGGGAGAGGGAGAGAGAAAGAAACCATGGCTTGTGCCATGGCCCATAGCTCATGGGAGAGGGAGAGAGAAACCATGGCTTGTGCCATGGCCCATAGCTCATGGGAGAGGGAGAGAGAAAGAAAGAGTGTCTCACCAGCACAGGTCAGGCACAATAGAGAAAGATAGAATGAATCTAAGACTCTGTATAACATCTGAGTTGTTAGGATTCAAAATCTGAGTTGTTTACCAATAGAATTACTGTAAAGTTAACCTCCGATCAGGTATCAGACCAACAGACCTGTAAAGACAACAGAGCCACACTTCTCTTTCCCACCTGGACAAAAGGAGGACCTATGTGAGAATGCTGTTCATTGGCTACAGCTCAGCGTTCAAGACTATATTGCCCACAAAGCTCATCACTAAGCTCAGGACCCTGGGACTAAACACCTACCTCAGCAACTGGATCCTGGACTTCTTGATGGGCCGCCCCAGGTGGTAAGGGGAGGCAACAACATATCTGCCACGCTGATCCTCAACACGGGTGCTCCTCAGGGGTGTGTGCTTAGTCCCCTCCTGTACTCTCTGTTCACCCACGACTGCGTGGCCAAGCATGACTCCAACACCATCATTAAGTTTGTTGATGACACAAAGGTGATAGGCCTGATCACCGACAATGATGAGAGAGCCTATAGGGAGGAGGTCACAGACCTGGCGGTGTAGTGCCAGGACAACAATATCTCCCTCAAAGTGAGCAAGACAAAGGAGCTGATCATGGACGACATGAAAAGGAGGGCCAAACAAGCCCTCATTCACATCGACTGGGCTGTAGTGGAGCGGGTCGAGAGTTTTGAGTTCCTTGGTGTCCACATCACCAACAAACGATAATGGTCCAAAAACACCAAGACAGTTGTGATGAGGGCATGAAAAAACCTATTCCCCCTCAGAAGATTGAAAATATTTGGCATGGGTCCCCAGATCCTCAAAAAGTTGTACAGCTGCACCATTAAGAGAATCCTGATCGGTTGCATCACTGCCTGGTATGGCAACTGCTCGGCATCCGACCGTGAGGCGCTGCAGGGGGTAGTGCGTACGGCTCAGTACATCACTAGGGCCAAGCTTCCTGCCGTCCAGGCCTATATACTAGGTGGTATCAGATGGAGAAAAAAATGTCAAAGACTCCAGTCACCCAAGTCATAGACTGTTCTCTCTGCTACTGCACGGCAAGCGGTATCGGAGTTCCATGTCTAGGTCCAAAAGGCTCCTTAACAGCTTCTACCCCCAAGCCATAAGGCTGCTGAACAATTAAAAAAATGGCTACCCGGACTATTTGTATTGAACTCTCCCCCCTTTTGTTTTTGCACTGATGCTACTTGCTGTTTATTATCTATGCATAGTCCTCTTACCTACATGTACAAATTACCTTGACTAACCTGTACCCACACACATTGACCAGTACCCCTGTATATAGCCTCGGCATTGTTATTTTATTGTGTTACTTTTAATTATTTTTTTACTTTAATTTTTAGGAAATATTTTCTGAACTCTAATTTCTTAAAACTGCATTGTTGGTTAAGGGCTTGTAAGTAAGTATTTCCTGGTAAGGTCTACTACACCTGTTGTATTCGGCGCATGTGACAAAAAAATCATATTTGGAGGTTGGAGAGATAATAAAGAGAACGCTGAAATCCTGAGAAAACAACAAAATATTTTGCATGCCAAGAATAGTCACTTCGGGGGCTTCCCTACAAGCGCTCGCGCACACACACACACACACACACACACACACACACACACACACACACACACACACACACACACACACACACACACACACACACACACACACACTTTGTTTGTTTGACTATCCTTGTGGAGACGAACCTTAACACCTAACACTAATTGTAACCCTAACCCTGAACCTAACCCCTAAGCCTTAAATAGCCTTTTTCCATGTGGGGACTTACAAAATGTCCCTACTTGTCCGATACTCTTTTCCTATCCTTGTGAGGACTTCTGGTCCCCACAAGGATAGTAAAAACAAACACACACACACACACACACACACACACACACACCTCTTATCAGATCAGCCGGTGGAATACATTTGAATTACAGATGGACATGGATGTTAAAGTCTTTTCATGTCGGTCACATGAATCAATGAAAATAATATTCTGGGCTCATGTCATGTCCCAGAGATATCAGATCTATGAGATATGAAAAGCCTGCTGAGGTGACACCTGTCATCACCTGTCATCTCTCCTTCACTTACTGATCTCCCCCTGATTGCTTCTATTGACTTTCTGTTTTTTCTTTGTGAGAGACTCTTTGTGAGACACTAAGTCTTGAAGAAGAAATGAATAAACACCATGTATTGCTGTATCAGATTGTTATTAGATTATTTGACAGCATGTCTAAACATGTTTGAGTACGTGCTGGATTTACTGTAATGCATGCCGTATGATAAACAACCTGGGCTAGGGTTAAGGTTAGGGTTAGGATTATGACTAGGGTTGGAGCTAGGGTCAGGGCTAAGGTTAGGGTTGAGGCTAGGGCAAGGCTGGGAGGTAAACTGTAAAAAATAATATACCAGTATTCATTCACGGACCAGTTTGGATGTTTACTTTACCTTCTATAAGGGATGGATCGAAATTTACATAATGGGTACCTGGAGGAAAAATGGGGAGAGTCATGCTTTTTCAATTTCAGTTAAGTGGGAGGGTTTAGCATTTTATGTATCTAGTGCAGGGGAGGGTCATGTCATTTGTAATTGAAGACGTTTTAGAATTATACTGAACAAAAATATAAACTCAACATGTAAAGTGTTGGTCCCATGTTTCATGAGCTGAAAAATAAGATCCCAGGCTTTTCCCATACGCGACAATAAAAGGCCACTCTAAAATGTGCAGTTTTGTCAAACAACACAATGCTGCAGATGTCTAAAGTTTTGAGGGAGTGTGCAATTGGCATGCTGACTGCAAGAATGTCCAACAGAGCTGTTGCCAGATAATTGAATGTTCATTTCTCTACCATAAGCCACCTCCAATGTTTTTTTAGAGAATTTGTCAGTACGTCCAACCGGCCTCACAACCGCAGTCCCCGTGTAACCACGCCAGCCCAGGACCTCCACATTTGGCTTCTTCACCTGCAGGATCGTCTGAGATCAGCCACCCAGACAGCTGATGAAGTTGAGGAGTATTTTTGTCTGTAATAAAACCCTTTTGTGTGGAAAAACTCATTGTGATTGGCTGGGCCTGGCTCCTCAGTGGGTGGACCTCAGGCCCACCCGTGGCTGTGCCCCTGCCCAGTCATGTGAAATCCTTAGATAAGGGCTGACTTCCTTATATGATCTGTAAAACAGTAAAGTCGTTGAAATTGTTGCATGTTGCGTTTATATTGTTGTTCAGTATAGTTGCTTATTAGGGTTTATATAAATGTGTGACTAATCCTGGGCTCATTCTCATTTTACATTTACATTTGAGTCATTTAGCAGACACTCTTATCCAGAGCAGTAGTGAATGCATACATTTCAGACTTCAGTTCTCTCTGTACTGGTTGTGCAATATCAAATGCGCCTATAGGCTATTTACTGTGGTCAATCATATTATTAAAAGTTATATTTCTAAGATAGCTGCTGGGATTGTCTAAATACAACTAGGCTGCATTACACACTGCAATGGATATTCCAAACCTGAGCCCCGGCCTGCTCTGCTCTTGCTGATCAAAAACTTTTTGTTGTGTGCTGCTTAACCAATGGGTGTGCTGTGTAGGCCTACACTGGCAGTTCAGAAGGAGAGTCAAAGGCTTTCATTTTTTGTTGCTGATTAGTCCTTGCCCAAAAGATCTTGTGCATGGACTAGCCGACAGCCTATGTTCTGTTCAGTTGGAGAAGGAGACCGCGAAGATGAGGAGGATCGTGAGTCAACTTCGATAGCTTTTTACTACTATAGTTGATTTGATTAAATACAGTATGTTTCTACTACTATAATTTATTTGATTAAATACAGTATGTTTCTACTACTATAGTTGATTTGATACAGTATGTTTCTACTACTATAATTTATTTGATTAAATACAGTATGTTTCTACTACTATAGTTGATTTGATTCAATACAGTATGTTTCTACTACTGTAATTTATTTGATTAAATACAGTATGTTTCTACTACTATAGTTGATTTGATTAAATACAGTATGTTTCTACTACTATAATTGATTTGATTCAATACAGTATGTTTCTACTACTGTAATTTATTTGATTAAATACAGTATGTTTCTACTACTATAGTTGATTTGATTAAATACAGTATGTTTCTACTACTATAATTGATTTGATTCAATACAGTATATTTCTACTACTATAGTTGATTTGATTCAATACAGTATGTTTCTACTACTGTAATTTATTTGATTAAATACAGTATGTTTCTACTATTATAGTTGATTTGATACAGTATGTTTCAACTACTATAATTTATTTGATTAAATACAGTATGTTTCTACTACTATAGTTGATTTGATTCAATACAGTATGTTTCTACTACTGTAATTTATTTGATTAAATACAGTATGTTTCTACTACTATAGTTGATTTGATTAAATACAGTATGTTTCTACTACTATAATTGATTTGATTCAATACAGTATATTTCTACTACTTTAATTTATTTGATTAAATACAGTATGTTTCTACTACTATAATTTATTTGATTAAATACAGTATGTTTCTACTACTATAGTTGATTTGATTAAATCCAGTATATTTCTACTACTATAATTTATTTGATTAAATCCAGTATATTTCTACTACTATAATTGATTTGATTAAATACAGTATGTTTCTATTACTATAATTTATTTGATTAAATACAGTATGTTTCTACTACTATAATTTATTTGATTAAATACAGTATGTTTCTACTACTATAATTTATTTGATTAAATACAGTATGTTTCTACTACTATAATTTATTTGATTAAATATAGTATGTTTCTACTACTATAATTTATTTGATTAAATACAGTATGTTTCTACTACTATAGTTGATTTGATTAAATCCAGTATATTTCTACTACTATAATTTATTTGATTAAATACAGTATGTTTCTACTACTATAATTTATTTGATTAAATACAGTATGTTTCTACTACTATAATTTATTTGATTAAATACAGTATGTTTCTACTACTATATTTGATTTAATTAAAAACAGTATGTTTCTACTACTATAATTTATTTGATTAAATACAGTATGTTTCTACTACTATATTTGATTTAATTAAAAACAGTATGTTTCTACTACTATAGTTGATTTAATTAAAAACAGTATGTTTCTTGCCCCTGATGTATTTATCAGAGTTATTGACCTCACAATAAGCCAGATTCTAGTAACTTACATTGAGGTGCTGAAACTTGAAGCAGCAGCCAAGGGCAAAATCAATCTGAAATGGAGGTCAAATTCAAGTAGGCAGACTTCAACCATCTTTAATATAATTAGACTTAAAAAATTCCCACAGAAAAACGTTGTTTCTTAACGTTCTCTGAACTATTTGAGAACATTCCTAATGTCAAACCAGTTAGAGATTGTACCAATAAAATTACCCCAAATTAAATTCAATATAACCTAGTTGGAACTTTTAGGGAACATTCTCTTAAAGTAATGAAATACCAAGAAAATAACATTATTTTGTTAAGATCCTGAAATGTGCTGAGAATGTTCCAAAGCCAAGTAACTATCCTGCACCATTCCCAGGGCGTTGTGGGAAGGTGGTATATAGTGCATTCATAGTATTCAGACCCCTTGACTTTTTACACATTTTGTTAGTTACAGCCTTGTTCTAAAATGGATTTAAAAAACAACATTTCCCTCTTCAATCCACACACAATACCCATAATGACAAAGCAAAAACAGGTTTTATTCAAAATAAAAAACTGAAATATCACATTTACATACATATTCAGACCCTTTACTCAGTACTGTTGAAGCAGCTTTGGCAGCAATTACAGCCTCGAGTCTTCTTGGGTATGACGCTACAAGCTTGGCACACCTGCATTGAGGAGTTTCTCCCATTCTTCTCTTCAGATCCTCTCAAGCTCTGTCAGGTTGGATGGGGAGCGTCGCTGCACAACTATTTTAAGGTCTCTCCAGAAATGTTCGATCAGGTTCAAGTATGGGCTCTGGCTGGGCCACTCAAGTACATGCAGAGATTTGTCCCGCAGTCACTCCTGCGTTGTCTTGACTGTGTGCTTAGGGTCGTTGTCCTGTTGGAAGGTGAACCTTCGACCCAGTCTGAGGTCCTGAGCGCTCTGGAGCAGGTTTTCATCAAGGATCTCTCTGTACTTTGCTCTGTTAATCTCTTCCTCTGTCCTGACTAGTCTCCCAGTCCCTGCAGCTGAAAAACATCCCCACAGCATGATGTTGCCACCACCAGGCTTCACCTTAGGGATGGTCATGGCCAGGTGATGAGCAGTGCCTGATTTCATCGAGATGTGATGCTTGACATTCAGGCTAAAGAGTTCAATCTTGGTTTCATCAGACCATAAAATATTTGGAGGCCACTGTGTTCTTGGGGACCTGGAATGCTGCAGAAATGTTTTGGTAGCCTTCCCCAGATGTACCTTGATTCAATCCTGTCTCTGAGCTCTACGGACAATTCCTTCGACCTCATGGCTTGGTTTTTGCTCTGACATGCATCAACTGTGGAACCTAATATAGACAGGCGTGTGCCTTTCCAAATGACCAATCAGTTGAATTTACCACAGGTGGACTCCAATCAAGTTGTAGAAACATCTCAAGGATGATCAATGGAAACAGGATGCATCTGAGCTCAATTTCGAGTCTCATAGCAAAGGGCATAACAAAATGTAGAAAAAGGGAAGGGGTCTGAATACTTTCCGAAATCACTGTATGCAAAATAACCATAGGAGAACCACGCTCTCACCAAGCTCTAAGAAACATATGGTTCTCAGAACATTATGAGCTCGCTGGGAGGGTTGAGGCTAGGGTTAGGGTTGAACCGGGATGTGGATGTGAAGCTAGGGTTAGGGTTGAACCGGGATGTGGATGTGAAGCTAGGGTTAGGGTTAGGGAGGTTGAGCAGGCTGTTGAATACTGAGATGGGAAAGCATACACTTATAAACATACACACATGTACACAAACACATGTCCGTACAGACACCTGAGAGCACACAAACAGGCAAAAAACATGCAGCAGCATCATGCACATTTAAACTAATAGGACGCTTGCCTCCTCCACACACATGTGTATGTACGGTATGGACACAAAAACACACACAAACCATCCTGCCCCTTTGTTTGGAGTTTAGGCCATCCTAAACTATTCCAAAGTGTGATTCCTACTATATTCCCCATCCAGGAAATCTACCCTCATTCAGTATCTGCACGGTGAAAAATTACTATTATTACAAGTGATTATAGCTATTATTACAATAAGCATCACTGTAGTTCCACTATTAAACCCTGCCAGCAATTAAACATGAGGCAATACTACATTAGTCCATTTATCTTCCCCAGCAGATTAGGTCAATGATGATGTTTTTGTTTCCACACACACACACACACACACACACACACACACACACACACACACACACACACACACACACACACACACACACACACACACTATGAGAAGTTTCTGTTGCACTCTCCAAGGCAGTAATGTGATTTGTAAAAAAGTCGTAGGATAATGAGGTTAATATCAGCAGAGAATAACTCTAATCCTCCCTCATACTCTCTGTTTTTACCTTAGAGGAAGTCTGATAACACATTTTAGGAGAAGAAACAGACTAGGATTGGTTTATCTAAATCCATGTACATCTATCCTTTATCCCTATATGTCACATTTAATCCTTTCTCCCTTTATCTATCCTGTCTTGTATTTACTGTAATTTCCAGTTATCCACTTGTGATTGGTCAAGAGTAAGGAGTGTAGAGGACAAACCTGGGCTGGCGTGATTTATAGAAACCTATTACAGCATGAAATACCCCTCCAATACCACCCAGTCTGAGTCTGTGTGCGTGTGTGTGACCATGCAGTCGTCCATGGCAAAGACAGGAATGTACCATCAAGGCCAAATGGCCTTTCCAAACGACCTTATGTTCCGTGTGGAGCAGCCAAAGACTGGCCAGGCTGAGGCCCTGTGACAGTGATGGATTCCTCCCCGTATTCAGGGAGACACAGGGATACACATCATTCCAACTCAGTCACGGCAACACACACACATTAGCACAAACATGGGACATGCGTGTGTGTGTGTGTGTGTGTGTGTGTGTGTGTGTGTGTGTGTGTGTGTGTGTGTGTGTGTGTGTGTGTGTGTGTGTGTGTGTGTGTGTGTGTGTGTGTGTGTGTGTGTGTGTGTGTGTGTGTGTGTGTGTGTGTGTGTGTGTGTGTGTGTGTGTGTGTGTGTGTGTGTATGTGTGTGTGTGTATGTATGTGTGTGGGGGGGCTTGGGTATAGATAGAGGCCCTGGTGACCCTATGAGTACACTTGATTTCAGCCCTATTACAGAGATTACTGTCAGAGAGGCAGGGACACTGTCAACAGAAGGAATAGAGACGAAGGAAAGAGAGGTGGATGGTATGGAAGGAAAGAGGGAGGGAGGGGAAGGAAGGAAGGCTCAGGGGAGAGGGGGAGGTATGGAAGGAGAGAGGGAGGGAGGGAGGGGAAGGAAGGAAGGCTCAGGGGAGAGGGGGAGGTATGGTTGAATGAAGGGAAGGTGGGAGGAACTGAAAGGATATGAAGTGAGGGTTGTATAGAGGGAGGACAGCATGGAGGGAAGGGAAGAAGATGGATATTCCCACATGGTAGTGACCAGGAACAGAGAATGGGACTGATACACCACACAACCACATTCTCTCTCTTACCCTGTCAGTGAGAAATCCAAAACCAGTCTAAATGGAATGAATGGTACAATATGATGCAATAACAGTACTGACTGACTGACTTGTTTAAGACCTATCATCAACTGATGTCAGCTGGTCTATGGGATAAGTGATGCCTTTAATCATCATTTTATCTCGGCAGGCTTTTTATTTGTCAGAAACGGTGGTGTAGTTTATCCTGGTCAGTCAATCGACTGCTCTTCCCTCTGCTAGCCTCTAGCTGACTCGACAGTAAACCCGTCAACTTCTAGCGCATCTTTGTTTTCATTTCAACAATTTACTATCTGTGATGTGCTAGGTGGCTTCCTAAAGATTGATGTTAAAAAAATTCACTGGAGCTGATATGCTTGATCCAGCTTTGCTGCAGCTCTCTGCCACCCCGATTGGTGAATCATTAACCCACATTTTAAACCTGATGATTATATCTGGTACAGTACTCTCCTCAAGGTTTGGAAGATGGCCCATGTACTCCCTCTTCATAAAGGTGGTGACCCTTGTGACCTAAATAATGAATTGGCCTATTTCTAAACTTTCTTGCCAAGCTAAAATATTATAATCCTTGATTAATTATTAGCTAAGATCTTTTTTATCTTTGAAATGTATTCTTAATGTACATAAGGCTGGTTTTAGACCAGGTCTTAGCACTATCTCTGCTGCATCCCTAGATAATAAATGATGTGGTTAACTGTATAGATAAAAGGCCGCATTGTGCTGCCCTCTTAATTGACCTGTCAAAGTCTTTCAATACTGTTGATCACTCACTGCTAATTCAGAAGCTTTCCTCAATTGGCCGAGACCAGGCTGCATGTAAGTGGTTTAAAAATGACTTGCCAGATATAACTCAATGTATATCTACTGATAGTGTGTTACGGCTTTCTAGGTGGGAAGGAGAGTCGGACCAAAATGCGGCGTGTAGATTGCGATCAATGTTTAATAAACAAACATAAAACACGAATCAATTACAAACACTACAAAACAAAGAACGTAACGAAAAACGAAACAGCCTATACTGGTGTAAATAAACACAAAACAAGGACATCAGGACACTAAGGACAATCACCCACAAAACACTCAAAGAATATGGCTGCCTAAATATGGTTCCCAATCAGAAACAACGACAAACACCTGCCTCTGATTGAGAAACACTTCAGACAGTCATAGACTTAACTAGAACACCCCACTAAGCTACAATCCCAATACAAACACACCACATACAAAAACCCATTCCACACCCTGGCCTGACCAAATAAATGAAGACAAACACAAAATACTTTGACCAGGGCGTGACAGAACCCAAGGTGCGGACTCCCGGACGCACACACCAAAAACTATAGGGGAGGGTCCGGGTGGGCGTTTGTCCATGGTGGCGGGTCCGGCGCGGGACGTGGACCCAACTCTATCAATGTCTTAGTCCCTCCTCCTCGCGTCCTTGGATAGTCCAGCCTCGCCACCGACCATGGCCTAGTAGTCCTCACCCAGAACCCCACTGGACTGAGGGGCAGCTCGGGACTGAGGGGCAGCTCGGGACTGAGGGACAGCTCAGGACTGAGGGACAGCTCGGGACTGAGGCAGCTCGGGACTGAGGGGTAGCTCGGGACTGAGGGGTAGCTCGGGACTGAGAGGAAGCTCGGCATTGAGAGGAAGCTCAGCACTGAGAGGAAGCTCAGCACTGAAAGGAAGCTCAGCACTGAGAGGAAGCTCAGCACTGAGAGGAAGCTCAGCACTGAGAGGAAGCTCAGGCAGGTAGTTGGATCTGGCAGATCCTGGCTGGGTGGCGGTTCTGGAAAAGTCTGGTTGACTGGCAGATCCTGGCTGACTGGCGGATCTGGAAGAGTCTGGCTGACTGGCGGATCTGGAAGAGTCTGGCTGACTGGCGGATCCTGGCTGACTGGCGGATCTGGAAGAGTCTGGCTGACTGGAAGATCTGGAAGAGTCTGGCTGACTGGCAGATCTGGAAGAGTCTGGCTGACTGGCAGATCTGGAAGAGCCTGGCTGACTGGCGGATCCTGGCTGACTGGCGGATCTGGAAGAGTCTGGCTGACTGGCGGATCTGGAAGAGTCTGGCTGACTGGCAGATCTGGAAGAGTCTGGCTGACTGGCGGATCTGGAAGAGTCTGGCTGACTGGCGGATCTGGAAGAGTCTGGCTGACTGGCGGATCTGGAAGAGTCTGGCTGACTGGCGGATCTGGAAGAGTCTGGCTGACTGGCGGATCCTGGCAGACTGACGGATCTGGCTGCTCAATGCTGACTGGCGGCTCTGGCTGCTCCATGCTGACTAGCGGCTCTGGCTGCTCCATACTGACTGACGGCTCTGGCTGCTCCATGCAAACTGGCAGCTCTGGAGGCTTATTTCAGACTGACAGCTCTGGCATCTCCATGCAGACTGGCAGCTCCTTGCAGACTGGCAGCTCTAGCTGCGCCATGCATACTGACAGCTCTGGCTGCTCCATGCAGACGGGCAGCTCTGGCTGCTCCATGGAGGCTGGCAGCTCTGGCTGCGCTGAACAGGCAGGAGACTCAGGCAGCGCTGTAGAGGCGGAAGGCTCTGGCAGCGCTGGACAGGCGGGAGACTCCGGCAGCGCAGGAGAGGAGGAAGGCTCTGACAGCGCTAAACAGGCGGGAGACTCCGGCAGCGCAGGAGAGGAGGAAGGCTCTGACAGCGCTGAACAGGCGGGAGACTCCGGCAGCGCAGGAGAGGAGGAAGGCTCTGACAGCGCTAAACAGGCGGGAGACTCAGACAGCGCAGGAGAGGAGGAAGGCTCTGGCAGCGCTGAACAGGTAGGAGACTCCGGCAGCGCTGTAGAGGAGGAAGGCTCTGGCAGCGCTGAACAGGCGGGAGACTCCGGCAGCGCTGTAGAGGAGGAAGGCTCTGGCAGCACTGAACAGGCGGGAGACTCCGGCAGCGCAGGAGAGGAGGAAGGCTCTGGCAGCGCTGGAGAGGCGAGGCACACTGTAGGCCTGATGCATGGTGCTGGCACTGGTGGTACTGGGCCGAGGACACGCACAGGAAGCCTGGTGCGGGGAGCTGCCACCGGAGGGCTGGTGTGTGGAGGTGGTACAGGGTAGACCGGACCATGCAGGCGCACTGGAGCTCTTGAGCACCGAGCCTGCCCAACCTTACCTGGTTGAATACTCCCGGTCGCTCTGCCAGTGCGGTGAGGTGGAATAGCCCACAATGGGCTATGTAGGCGAACCGGGGACACCGTGCGCAAAGCTGGTGCCATGTAAGCCGGCCCAAGGAGACGCACTGGGGACCAGATGCGTAGAGCCGGCTTCATGGCATTTGGCTCGACGTTCAATCTAGCCCGGCCGATACGCGGAGCTGGAATATACCGCACTGGGCTATGCACCCGCACTGGGGACACCATGAGCACCTCAGCATAACACGGTGCCTGCCCGGTCTCTCTAGCCCCCCGGTAACCACAGGAAGTTGGCGTAGGTCTCCTACCTAGCGTTGCCATACTCCCTGTGAGCCCCCCCAAGAAATTTTTGGGGCTGACTCCCGGGCTCCTCTCTCCGGCTGCCTCTGCTCTCCTAAGTGCCTCCACCTGTTGCCATTGGAGGCGATCTCTTCCAGCCAGTATCTCCTCCCATGTGTAGCAACCCTTGCCATCCAAAACATCCTCCCATGTCCATTCCTCATTTTGTTGCTCCTGCTGCCGCTGTTGCTTCTCCTGCTGCTCCTGCCTGTTAACACGCCGCTTGGTCCTGTTGTGGTGGGTGATTCTGTTAAGGCTTTCTAGGTGGGAAGGAGAGTCGGACCAAAATGTGGCGTGTAGATTGCGATCCATGTTTAATAAACAAACGTAAAACACGAATCAATTACAAACACTACAAAACAAAGAACGTAACGAAAACCGAAACAGCCTATACTGGTGTAAATAAACACAGAACAAGGACATCAGGACACTAAGGACAATCACCCACAAAACACTCAAAGAATATGGCTGCCTAAATATGGTTCCCAATCAGAGACAACGATAAACACCTGCCTCTGATTGAGAACCACTTCAGACAGCCATAGACTTAACTAGAACACCTCACTAAGCTACAATCCCAATACAAACACACCACATACAAAAACCCATGCCACACCCTGGCCTGACCAAATAAATGAAGACAAACACAAAATACTTTGACCAGGGCGTGACATAGTGTTAAATCAGGTTTGTTGGATATTATGAAAGGTGTCCCGCAGGGGTCTATTCTAGGTCCTGTACTTTTTACTGTTTCCATAAAAAATACTGACTTGTCTGTCAAATATTGTAATCTGCACTTGTTTGCCGATGGTATTGTGTATGCTATTGCCCCCACGGTTGACCAGGGGCTATCTTTAAATATATATATATGTTTAACTAGGCAAGTCAGTTAAGAACAAATTATTATTTACAATGACAACCTACCTACCCTGGCTGAACACTCCCCTAACCCGGATGACACTGAGCCAATTGTGAGCCGCCCTATGGGACTCCCAATCACAGCCAGTTGTGATACTGCCCGGGATCAAACTAGGGTCTGTAGTGACACCTCTAGTACTGAGATGTAGTGCCATAGACCGCTGCACCACTCGGGAGCTATCTGAACTACAGTCTGCCTTCATTGTATGACAACAAAAACTTTATTGACCTGAAATGAGTACTGAATGTAGGTAAAACTAAGTATATGCCGTTCTCTGGAGAAACATAGGTCTGATCATTTAAGCATATGTATATTGGATGGTGTCCATATTGATCGTGTCCATGCTTACACATATCTGGGCATCTGGATAGAAGAAAAGCTGTCTTTTAAAAAGCATATTGATCAGTTAGTTAAAGTAAATTAGAATAAAAATGGGCTTCTTCTATTGAAATAGGTCCTGCCTCTCGCAAAATAGTAGAAAGCAGATTATTCAGTCGACATTCCTATCGGTCCTAGACTATGGCGATATCCTCTATATGAACGCAGCAGCCACCTCATTAAAGCCATTTGATGCAGTTTGTCATAGCGCACTGCGCTTTATTATGGGTGACTATTTTAGTACTCATCTCTGAAAGTTGGTTGGCCTTCTTTGATGTCACGTAGGTTGATACATTGCTATGTTTTCTTTTCTAAATCCCTTTTACGAAAAGTCCCACTGTACCTAACATCATTACTAACATTTAGCCTCAGGGATGGCTAACTCTGGAAATTCCACTGGTCTCTACTGAGTTAGATCAATCAGCTTTAAGTTTTCTTGCATGTTATTTGTGGAACAATCTTCAAAATGTTCTTAAATGTGGTGTTCTGGTGCCTCTAGGACCGTTCAGAAAGCTGATTGAGGACCTTGTTACTGATCAATGTGTTTGTTCTTTATGACTGTTTTTCTTTCTGCTTGAATTTAGTATTTATATTTTGATGTGTGTATTTTCTGTAACTTATAAAATTCACGGTTCATCTGTAAAAGAGATCTTGGTCTCAGTATGACTCCCTGATAAAATAAAGGTTCAATAAATTAAAAGGTATGGCTGTGTTGTTTGAAAGGAATGTTAGAATAATGGCAGCTAATTTGAAACATTAATGGAATAATTCATCTGAAACTGTCTGGCTAGCTAGCAAACAAACATACAGTGCAGATAAATTCTTCAAATTCATTATTTTATACACAATATCTTATCACAGCACTGACAAACCATGATAGACCAACTCCCTGAGCAAAATGGCTGACATTTATCCCATCATGAGAAGGTTCATGTCCATTCTAGTATTCCAACACCTAATTCTATGGCATTTCCCCTGTTGTTAGTACCTTAATGGATATGATGATTTACAGGTTTCTGCAGCAGCGCTGTCATCATGATGAAGCACTCAGACAAAGCGTAAGCGCTGCAGCTAACTACACTGGCCTCCTTCTCTCCACCCCTCCTTCTCTCCACCCCTCCTTCTCTCCACCCCTTGCCAGTTCGGTTTGCTACTGAAACCAGGTAGGTATGGGTCCTTTGTGGGTGTAATCCATAAGAGACAGAGCATTTCCCCTGTTGTTAGATGTCTAAATGGAAGCAATGGTTTACAGGTTTCTGCAGCAGCGCTATGTCATCATGATGAAGCACTATGACAAATGGTAAACGCTGCAGCTAACTACCCTAGCCTGTGACTGATGATAGCCAAAGCACACACCCGCCTCCTATGACTGTGAGCTAAACAGAGACGGTACAAGTTATCACAGCACAGCACAAGAGCCAGATGAGACGGGAGATGCTGGGTGAGGTCCTAAACTGAGGAGCTAGGGTTGTGTTAGAGCAAAGAAAGCCAGTAATTAGGTAGGTTTGCAGTAGAGGCCAGTGGAAAGGATTGTTACAGTGAGGAGAAGTGGCCGTATCCTGGGTAAGAAAGAGAGATCTATCCTGATGCAAGCAGGTGATAAAGAGAGGCAGGCTTGGTTATTTTTCACCAGGTGCTACGGTGTGGGACAGAGAGGGGCAGATTACAGAAGGAAATAAATGGGCATTATTAATGCTTTATCTGTTATCTCATTCACCTTAATAAATGCTATGGTATGTGTGAGAGAGTGTGTGAGAGGGAAGATATCAAGGCAGAACAATGAAAGGGTTTCAGGGACTCCATACTCTCTTTCTCTCTCACACACACGCACAGACACACGCACAGACACAGAAAAAAGGTGCTATCTGGAACCTAAAGCAGTTCTTCAGCTGTCCCCATAGGAGAAGCCTTTGAAGAACCCTTTCCACAGAGGGCTCTACATGGAACCCAAATGGGTTCTACTGGAACCAAAAAGGGTTCTCGTATGGGGACAGCTGAAAGACCCTTTTGGAACCCTTTTGTCTAAGAGTGTAGCACAGCCTGGTCCAGGTTAGACAGAGGAATTAGCCTGCATTGCTCAGTTGTTTCTCTGTTGAACTAAAGCCTCTGATGTAATGATATTAACTGAAAGCTGGTTAATATGTCTTATGAGGAGCAGATTTCAGACCAGCGCTACAGAACTGATTATGTAAACGCCCACTGCAGATGTTTCCAGTAGCCCATGTAAAGTCTCTCCCTCCCTCACTCCTCTCTGTCTGCCCCTCTCTCTCTCCTCTCTCCACCTCTCTCCACCTCTCTCTCCCTCTCTCCTCCTCTCTCTCTCTCCCTCTCTCTCTCTCTCTCTCCTCTCTCCGCCTCTCTCCCTCTCCGCCTCTCTCCACCTCTCTCTCTTTCTCTCTCCCTCTCTCTCTCTCTCCGCCTCTCTCCCTCTCCACCTCTCTCTCCCTCTCTCTCCCCAGACGTTTCACATTTGAGTTTTAACCCTAAACTCGCACACATGAATAAATTAGTGAACTAATCATCAAGCCTTTGAGTAATTGAATTAGGTGTGCCAGTTTAGGGTTAAAACAAAAAATGTGAAATGTCTGGGGGGGACCAGGGGAGAGGGTTGGGAAACCCTACATTAGAACTTTGAACTGCACGAAACCCAAGGTGCATTCTATGGCTCTAGTCTTCCCACATGTTTTGAACATTAAAAATACACGCATGACTAATGTGTAACACAACTATGAAGGCTTTTGATGTGTGTTTGAATAAGGAGGATTTTGACCCCAGTCAATGTTACCACCAATCAACCCTGCAATCTAATATAATGCTTCTCCCTCAGTGGTCTAGTTCAATAACTCAATGTATCCCAGCTCTGACTCGAAGCATTTCCTGATGGGGCTGAAGAAACAAACATCTCATTAGAAGTCCACAGGCCAAACAAACAGATAAATCACTGTTCATGGGGTTCCCTCTGCACCGCACCCACAGGGACACACACGCACACATGCACACACGTACAAGCATACACACGGTTCTGTGCGTCACAGTCCAATGGTATCCCTGTAGACCTCAGGTATGTGTTGTTACCGTAATTCACTTCTCTGTATCTGTGACAAGGAGCCTTACAACCATAAAACCACACAACTCAGCAATATGACTATGTTGACACAAGACCCATTCCTCTTTCCTCCCACTGTCCCTCTTACTCTGTTCATACATAGTGAGGGCCTACATCAGCCGCTAGTTTGGTCATCCACTGGTCTAAATGTGATTCTCTCTCTCCCTCTCTCCCGCCCTCTCTATCTCTGTCTCCCATCTCTCTCTATCTCCCCCCTCTCTCGCTCTCCCCTCTTTCTCTCTCTCCCCTTTCTCTCTGTCCCCCCTCTCTCCCATTCTCTCTCTCCCCCCTCTCTCTCTCCCCCTCTCTCTATCTCTGTCTCCCAACTCGCTCTCCCCCCTCTCTCTCCCCCCCTCTCTCTCCCATTCTCTCTCTCCCCCTCTCTCTATCTCTGTCTCCCAACTCACTCTCCCCCCTCTCTCTCTCCCCCTCTTTCTCTCCCCCTCTCACTACTCCCTCCCTCCCCTCTCTTCCCCTCTCTCCCCCTCTCTCTCTCCCCCTCTCCCTCTCTCCCCCTCTCTCTCTCTCCCCCTCTCTCTCTCTCCCCCTCTCCCTCTCTCCCCCTCTCTCTCCCCCCTCTCCCTCCCTCCCCTCTCTCTCTCTCCCCCTCTTTCTTTCTCCCCTCTCTCTCTCCCCCCTCTCTCTCCCCCCTCTCGCTCTCGCTCTCCCCCTGCACTCTTTCTCTTACCTCTCTCTCTCCCCTTCTCGATCTCTCTCTCTCCCCCCTCTCTCACTCCCCTTCTCGCTCTCTCACCTTCTTTCTCTCTCTCTCTCTCTCTCTCTCTCTCTCTATCTCTCGCTCTCTCTCTCTCTCTCTCAATTCAATTCAATTCAAGGGGCTTTATTGACATGGGAAACATATGTTAACATTGCCAAAGCAAGTGAAATAGAAAATAAACAAAAGTTAAATAAACAATAAAAATGAACAGGAAACATTACACTCACAGAAGTTCCAAAGGAACAAAGACATTTCAAATGCCATATTATGTATACTTACAGTGTTGTAACAATGTGCAAATGGTTAAATAAATAAATAAACGTACATTTGGTGTTTGTTCTTCACTGGTTGCCCTTTTCTTGTGGCAACAGGTCACAAATCATGCTGCTGTGATGGCACACTGTGGTATTTCACCCAGTAGATATGGGAGTTTATCAAAATTGGGTTTGTTTTTGAATTCTTTGTAAATCTGTGTAATCTGAGTCTCTAATATAGTCATACTGTCACACCCAGACCATAGTTTATTTGTATGTTTCTATGTTTTGGTTGGTCAGGGTGTGATCTGAGTGGGCATTCTATGTTGGATGTCTTGTTTGTCTATTTCTATGTCTGGCCTGATATGGTTCTCAATCAGAGGCAGGTGTTAGTCATTGTATCTGATTGGGAAACATATTTAGGTAGCCTGGGTTTCACTGTGTGTTTGTGGGTGATTGTTCCTGTCTCTGTGTTTGTTGCACTTGATAGGGCTGTTTCGGTTTTCCACGTTTGTTGTTTTGTATTGTTTGTGTTTCATCTTCATTAAAGATGTATCTAACTAACCACTCTGCATTTTGGTCCGATCCTTGTTCCACATCTTCGTCAGAGGAGGAGTTAGAAGAAACCCGTTACAGAATCACCCACCAACCAAGGACCAAGCGGCGTGGTAACAGGCAACAGCGGCAGCAGGAGCAACAAAGAGAGGAAAGGACATGGGAACAGAATCTGGACTACACTACGTGGGAAGAAATAGACAGGTGGGCGGCCGACCCAGGAGGAGTGCCCGAGCACGCCTGGGATTCGCTGGAGCAGTGCGAAGAGGGGTATAGAAAAATGGAGTTGTTGAAGCAAGCACGGCGGCGCGATAGGAAGCCCGGGAGTCAGCCCCAAAAATGTATTGGGGGGGCTCACAGGGAGTATGACGACGCTAGGTAGGAGACCTACGCCAACTTCCTGTGGTTACCGGAGGGCTGGAGAGACCGGGCAGGCACCGTGTTATGCTGTGGTGCGCACAGTGTCTCCAGTGTGGGTGCATAGCCCAGTGCGTTCTATTCCAGCACCGCGTATCGGCCGGGCTAGATTGAGCGTCGAGCCAAATGCCATGAAGCCGGCTCTACGCATCTGGTCCCCAGTGCGTCTCCTTGGGCCGGCTTACATGGCACCAGCCTTACGCTCGGTATCCCCGTTTCGCCTGCATAGCCCAGTGCGGGCTATTCCACCAAGCCGCACTGGCAGAGCGACCGGGAGTATTCAACCAGGTAAGGTTGGGCAGGCTCGGTGCTCAAGAGCTCCAGTGTGCCTGCACGGTCCGGTCTACCCAGTACCACCTCCACGCACCAGCCCTCTGGTGGCAGCTCCCCGCACCAGGCTTCCTGTGCGTGTCCTCGACTCAGTACCACCAGTGTCAGCACCACGCATCAGGCCTACTGTGCGCCTCGCCTCTCCAGCGCTGCCGGAGCCTTCCTCCTCTCCTGCGCTGCCGGAGTCTCCTGCGTGTTTGGCGCTGCCGGAGCCTTCCGCCTCTACAGCGTTTGCCGGAGTCTCCTGCCCGTTTAGCGCAGCCGGAGCTGCCAGTCTGCATGGAGCTGCCAGGGCTGTCAGTCTGCATAGAGCAGCCAGAGCTGTCAGTCTGCATGGAGCAGCCAGAGCTGTCAGTCTGCATGGAGCAGCCGGAGATGCCAGTCTGCATGGAGCTGCCAGTCTGCAGGAAGCAGCCAGAGCCGTCAGTCTGCCAGGATCCACCAGTCAGCCAGACTCTTCCAGATCTACCAGACTCTTCCACATCTGCCAGTCAGCCAGACTCTTCCAGATCTGCCAGTCAGCCAGACTCTTCCAGATCTGCCAGTCAGCCAGACTCTTCCAGATCTGCCAGTCAACCAGACTCTTCCAGATCTGCCAGACTCTTCCGGATCTGCCAGTCAGCCGGACTCTTCCTGATCCCCCAGTCAGCCAGGATCTGCCAGAACTGCCAGCCATCCGGGATCTGCTGGATTCAACTGCCTGGCTGAGCTTCCTCTCGGTACTGGGCTTCCTCTCAGCCCCGAGCTTCCCCTCTGTCCCGAGCTTCCCCTCTGTCCCGAGCTTCCCCTCTGTCCCGAGCTTCCCCTCTGTCCCGAGCTGCCCCTCTGTCCCGTGTTATTTAGTAGGGTTGCCGTGGCTAGGAGGTCACGGAAGCGGACAAGGTGGGGGAGGACTACGGTGAAGTGGGGGCCACGTCCAGCACCGGAGCCGCCACCGCGGACAGATGCCCACCCAGACCCTCCCCGATAGGTTCATGTTTTGCGGCCGGAGTCCGCCCCGTTGGGGGGGGGTACTGTCACACCCTGACCATAGTTTATTTGTATGTTTCTATGTTTTGGTTGGTCAGGGTGTGATCTGAGTGGGCATTCTATGTTGGATGTCTTGTTTGTCTATTTCTATGTCTGGCCTGATATGGTTCTCAATCAGAGGCAGGTGTTAGTCATTGTCTCTGATTGGGAACCATATTTAGGTAGCCTGGGTTTCACTGTGTGTTTGTGGGTGATTGTTCCTGTCTCTGTGTTTGTTGCACCAGATTGGGCTGTTTCGGTTTTCCACGTTTGTTGTTTTGTATTGTTCGTGTTTCATCTTCATTCAAGATGTATCTAACTAACCACGCTGCATTTTGGTCCGATCCTTGTTCCACATCTTCATCAGAGGAGGAGTTAGAAGAAACCCGTTATACATACATTTGGCAGGAGGTTAGGAAGTGGAGCTCAGTTCCACCTCATGTTGTGGGCAGTGTGCACATAGCCTGTCTTCTCTTGAGAGCCAGGTCTGCTGTCAGTGGCCTTTCTCAATAGCAAGGCTATGCTCACTGAGTCTGTACATAGTCAAAGCTTTCCTTAACTTTGGGTCAGTCACAGTGGTCAGATAGTCTGCACTGTGTACTCTGTTTAGGGACAAAGAGCATTCTAGTTTTTTTTTTTTTTTGTGAATTCTTTCCAAGTAATTATCTTTCTGTTTTCTCATGATTTCTCATGATTGGGTCTAATTGTGTTGCTGTCCTGGGGCTCTGTTGGGTGTGTTAGGACCAGCTTGCTTAGGGGACTCTTCTCCAGGTTCATCTCTCTGTAGGTGATGGCTTTGTTATGGAAGGTTTGGGAATCACTTGCTTTTTGGCAGTTGAAGAATTGAACGTCTCTTTTCTGGATTTTGATAATTAGCGGGTATCGACCCAATTTTGCTCTGCATGCATTATTTGGTGTTTTACGTTGTACACGGAGGATATTTTGTATATTTGGTGTTTGTCCCATTTTGTGAGTTCTTGGACTGGTGAGCGAACCCCAGACCTCACAATCCTAAAGGGCAATGGGTTCTATAACTGATTCAAATATTTTTTTACCAGATCCTAACTGGTATGTTGAATTTTATGTTCCCTTTGATGGCATGGAAGGCCCTTGCCTTGTCTCTCAGATCGTTCACAGCTTTGTGGAAGTTAACTGTTGCGCTGATGTTTAGGCCAGGGTATGTATAGTTTTTTTGTGTGCTCTAGGGCAACGGTGTCTTGATGGAATTTGTATTTGTGGTCCGGGCAACTGGACCTTTTTTGGAACATATCTCTTTATCTCTCTCTCTGTTTGGCTCTCCACCCCTCCCTCGCTCTAGGGTCGCTGTGTTCTTTCCGTAGTTATCTGCCCATTCTGGATTCTGTCTGGTAGTTCAGAGTAAACAGAGGTCTGGAGATAACATGTATTCTCCATCAGCTCTATTTCCAGATAGAGGGGGCACGAGAGGGAAAGAAAATGCGAGAGAACTGAAAGAGAACCAGCTGTTTGCAGACCTGTGCCAGGATTACATTTCTAACAAATTGATTATACGGGAAGTTCAATAATCAAACATCAGTAATGTCCAAATACCATTAGTATAGAATAATATGGAATGATAATGAATTTTACATGCAATTACGGTAGGGGATTTCTTTATGTAGGACATGTGTGAACAATATTAATTCTGCTATAAATGAACTATTCAAAAGGTTGTTGCAACCGCTAGCATGAATGTACTGTAAGCTAACACATCTTTGCACTGACGTCTCACACACACACACACACACACACGGTGGAACCTTAATTGGGAAGGATGGCTTATAGTAATGGCAGTAACAGAGTTAATGGAATTCTGTCAAACACATCAAATACATTGTTTCCAAGTGATTGATACCATTCCATTCACTTAATTCCAGCCATTATTATGCGCTGTCCTCCCCTCTCCAGCTTCCTGTGACAGACTTGATGATGGTGGTCCGTTGCGTGTGAATTCCTTAGCTTCCGTCTCTCCCTCGGTTCATAACAGTTGTTATGGTTGTGGGATAGGAGTTAATGTATACCACAGAACACCCCACAGAAAACCTAGAGAGTTATGAAAGAGACACACAGAGCCTGAGAAATATAGGGAATAGTGTGAACTGATGGTAAAAATCGAGGAGGAGAGAGAGAGGAGTAAACACATAGCCTTAGACAAAACACAGACAGGCAACAGGTGAGCCAATCTAGATCTCTCTCAGAATACTTACACAGACGTGATAAATGCAAAACAGGAGCACATCTCAAGTTTCTCTCCCGACTGAAATTCAAGTCCTTACACAAGATCGGCTACGTCCAACTCTGTAAACTTCTATCTTCGAACAAAGGGAACCGCACTACGATTAATTACACTCTAAACCAAGGGTGTGCAAACCTTTTGGCTCGAGGACCACACAAGGATTTCGAAATTCAACAGAGGCCCGCACAGATTTTTTGGGGACCGATTTGTTTGTCAAAATCAATTTGCGGACCAGAAAAAGGGCAGTTATTAGAAAATGTCAAGCAGATTGCTCAAGATTGACTTCAAAATTGGATGTCTGTCCAAGTCCTGAGAAAGTCGGGAAATGCCTTTAAAACGTCCGCTAGGTGCAACATTGAACGCCATTAGCATCTAGTAGGCTTGGGTTTAGCTATTGCATTGTGGATAATGGTGTTGATGTGAGACATGACCAGCCTTTCAAAAACATTTAATGGCTATAGATGTGAGTGCTATTGGGTGATAGTCATTTAGGAAGGTTACCTTGGCATTTTTGGGGACTGGGCCTGTTTGAAACACTTGCCAGCTGGTCAGTTCATGCTCTGAATATGCGTCCTGGTATTCCGTCTTGCCCCACGTCCTTGATAAAGTTTACATGTTTAACTTTTTATGGCTGCAGGGGCAGTATTGAGTAGCTTGGATGAAAAGGTGCCCATTGTAAACGGCCAGCTCCTCAGTGTCAGTTGCTAATTTACATTTTACATTTAAGTCATTTAGCAGACGCTCTTATCCAGAGCGACTTACAAATTGGTGAATTCACCTTCTGACATCCAGTGGAACAGCCACTTTTTAATATATGCATATTATTAATATTATTGGATAGAAGACACTCTGAAGTTTCTAAAACTGTTTGTATTATGTCTGTGAGTATAACAGAACTCATATTGCAGGAAAAAACCTGAGATTCCACTTCCTGTTTGTATTTTTTCTGGGGGTGGCAGATTTTCAACCAAGCTCTCATTGAAATTACAGCGAGATATGGATGAGTTTTCACTTCCTACGCCTTCCACTAGATGTCAACAGTCAATAGAACTTTGTCTGATGAATCTAATGTGAAGGGGGGTCGAATGAGACAGGAAATAGTCACCACTGCCACGAGTTGACCATGCTTTCACCATGCGCGTTCACAGGGGAAGCACCTGCGTTCCACCGGTCATCTGAAGTCATTCTAATTCTCCGGTTGGAATGTTATTCAAGATATATGTAAACAACATTCTAAAGATTGATTCAGTACATCGTTTGACATGTTTCTACTGACTGTTACGGAACTTTTGGACATTTCGTCACGTTATAGTGGACGTGCTTTGTGACTTTGGAATTGTTTTCCCAAACGCGCTAACCAAAGTAGCTAATTGGACATAAATAACAGACATTTTCGAACAAATCAAGCATTTATTGTGGATCTGGGATTCCTAGGACTGCGTTCTGATGAAGTTCATCAAAGGTAAGGAAACATTTATCATGTATTTTCTGGTTTCTGTTGACTCCAACATGGTGGCGAATTTGGCTACTGTTCTGAGCTCCGTCTCAGATTATTGCATGGGTTGCTTTTTCCGTTAACTTTAAAAAAAATCTGACACAGCGGTTGCATTAAGGAGAGGTATATCTATTTTTTATTTTTTTTTTTTTATTTCACCTTTATTTAACCAGGTAGGCTAGTTGAGAACAAGTTCTCATTTACAACTGCGACCTGGCCAAGATATAGCATAGCAGTGTGAACAGACAACACAGAGTTACACATGAAGTAAACAATTAACAAGTCAATAACACAGTAGAAAAAAAGGGGAGTCTATATACAATGTGTGCAAAAGACATGAGGAGGTAGGCGAATAATTACAATATTGCAGATTAACACTGGATTGATAAATGGTCATGTACAGGTAGAGATATTGGTGTGCAAAAGAGCAGAAAAGTAAATAAATAAAAACTGTGGGGATGAGGTAGGTGAAAATGGGTGGGCTATTTGCCAATAGATTATGTACAGCTGCAGCGATCGGTTAGCTGCTCAGATAGCTGATGTTTGAAGTTGGTGAGGGAGATAAAGGTCTCCAACTTCAGCGATTTTTGCAATTCGTTCCAGTCACAGGCAGCAGAGTACTGGAACGAAAGGCGGCCGAATGAGGTGTTGGCTTTAGGGATGATCAGTGAGATACACCTGCTGGAGCGCGTGCTACGGATGGGTGTTGCCATCGTGACCAGTGAACTGAGATAAGGCGGAGCTTTACCTAGCATGGCCTTGTAGACGACCTGGAGCCAGTGGGTCTTGCGACGAATATGTAGCGAGGGCTATAATTCCATGTGTATATTATCATCTACATTTCTTATGAGTAGTTCTGCTGAAATGATGTGGCTATGCAAAATCACTTGATGTTTTTGGAACTAGTGAATCTAATACGCCAATGTAAACTCAGATTTTTTCATAGAAATATGAACTTTATCAAACAAAACATGCATGTATTGTGTAACATGAAGTTCCTATGAATGTCATCTGATGAAGATAATTCAAGGTTAGTGATTCATTTTATCTCTATTTCTGCCTTTTGTGAATGCTATATTTCACTGGAAAATGGCTGTGCTTATTGTGGTTTGGTGGAGACCTAACATAGTCCTTTGTAGGGCTTTCGCTGAAAAGCCTATTTGAAATGGGGACTCTTTGGTGGGATTAACAACCAGATTAACTTTAAAATGATGTAAGACAAATGTATCTTTTAGGAATTGTAATTATGAGATTTCTGTTGTTTGAATTTGGCGCCCTCTATTTTCACTGGTAGTTGTCATATTGATCCCGTTAGCAGGATTGCAGCCATAACAAGTTAAAGGTCTTACTCATATCAGTTACAGAGTCCGAGATCACACAGTCGTATGGAACAGCTGGTGCTCTCATGCATGATTCAGTGTTGCTTGCCTCGAAGCGATCATAGAAGGCATTTAATTAATCTGGTAGGCTTGTGTTGCTGGGCAGCTCACGGCTGGGTTTCCCATTGCAATCCATGATAGTTTGCAAGCCCTGCCACATCCATCGAGCATCAGAGTTTTCATTGTAGGATTTGATCAGACAGTGTGGTGAAGAAGGTTCAACAGCGCCTCTTCAACCTCAGGAGGCTGAAGAAATTTGGCTTGGCCCCAAGAGCGTTACAAACTTTTATAGATGCACAATTGAAAGCATCCTACCGGGCTGTATCACCGCCTAGTACGGCAACTGCACCGCTCGCAACCACAGGGCTCTCCAGTGGGTGGTACAGTCTGCCCAACGCATCACCGGGGGCACACTGCCTGCCCTCCAGGACACCTACAGCACCCAATGTCACAGGAAGGCCAAAAATATCACAAAGGACATCAACCACCCGAGCCACTGCCTGTTCAACCCACTATCATCCAGAAGGCGTGGTCAGTACATGTGCATCAAAGCTGGGACAGAGAGACTGAAAAACAGCTTCTATCTCAAGGCCATCAGACTGTTAAATAGCCATCACCCTATATACATAGACTTGAAATCACTGGCCACTTTAATAATGGAACAATAGTCACTTTAATAACGTTAACATACTGCTTTACTAATTTCATATGTATATACTGTATTCAATTCTACTGTATTTTAGTCAACACCACACCTGGACATTGCCACACCTGGACATTGCTTGTTCTAATATTTAGATATTTCTTAATTCCATTATTTTACTTTTAGATGTGTGTGTATTGTTGTGAATTGTAAGATATTACTGCACTGTTGTAGCAATTTCACTACACCTGCAATAACATATGCTAAATATGTGTATGTGACCAATAAAATTGCATTTGATTTGATTTTGAATGTGCATTTTCTTGTTTGCTTATGGCCCTATACAGCTGGTAGTGCCAGAATCATTTTGTGGTGTATAATCGACAGCTACGAAAAATGTAGGTGAAAACTCTTGGTAAACAGTATGGTCTGCAGCTTATGATGAGTTATTCTTACTCAGACGAGCAAAACCTTGAAACTTCCTTAACATTAGAGATGGCGCTCCAGCTGTTGTTGAAGAGACACACCCCTCCTCCCTTCATCTTACCTGAGTCTGCCGTCCAGTCTTGACAATGCATAGAAAAAACAGAAAAATGTATATCTATGTCCTCGTTCACCCATGACTCTGAGAAACACAAGGATATTACCATTTTTCAGGTCCGTTGATAGGATAGTCTTGAACGGAACTTGTCCAGTTTGTTCTCCAGTAACTGCACATTCGCCAATAGAACAGAGGGCAGTTTCAGTATTTTTGCTCGTCAACGTAGTCTCGTCAGGATGCCGCCACGCCTGCCTCTCTTTCGCCACCACTTCCTCTTCCGAGACCCAGGAATTAGGGCCTGGTCCGGAGTAAGCAGAATTTCCAGAGCTGCAGACTCGTTTTAGACATTTTAGTCCAAATCCAGGTTAGTGATGAATGTTCTGATGTCCAGAAGCTGTTTCAGGTCATAGAAAAGGATGTCGGAGACATTATCTACAAAAACAAGTTAAGATCCGTGCAAAAAAAACACACAAAATAGCAGAATTGGTCAAGAGCCCATAAAACAGGCGCTACCACCGCAGCATTTTCAATTTAACCAGGCAAGTCAGTTAAGAACAAATTCTTATTTACAATGACAGCCTAGGAACAGTGGGCTAACTGCCTTGTTCTGGGGCAGAATGACAGATTTTTACCTTGTCAGCTCAGGGATTTGATCTAGCTAGCCCTTCAGCCCTCCATGGTTACTGGCTCAATGATCTAACCACTACGCTACATGCCGCCCTCCCATAAAACAATTAGAAACGTGGATATGAATCTGAAGTCAAATTTGTAAAACCGTGAGATCTTGTTGGAAAATACATAGGTCCATTATGGGCTAAGGCACTGCATCTCAGTGCTTGAAGCATCACTACAGACACCCTGGGCTGAATCACAACTGGCTGTGATTGGGCGGTACACAACTGGCCCAGCATCGTCTGGGTTTGGCTGATGTAGGCTGTCATTGTAAATTAGAATTTGTTCTTAGCTGACTTGTCTAGTTAAATAAAGGTAAAATACATTATATATATTTTTTACCATAATAATCTCACCCCCCCATTTATTTCTTATTTCTCAGTCTCAGTGTTCTGTTGGTTGTCTCAGTTTAAACAGAGCATGTATGCACCCACACACCCACCCACACAGTCTCAGTGTTCTGTTGGTTGTCTCAGTTTAAACAGAGCATGTATGCACCCACACACCCACCCACACAGCCTCAGTGTTCTGTTGGTTGTCTCAGTTTAAACAGAGCATGTATGCACCCACACACCTACCCACACAGTCTCAGTGTTCTGTTGGTTGTCTCAGTTTAAACCGAGCATGTATGCACCCACACACCCACCCACACAGTCTCAGTGTTCTGTTGGTTGTCTCAGTTTAAACAGAGCATGTTGGCTGATGAATAGCATGTGATCAGACTCAGATAGAGATTCAGTCTGTCAGGTTAGATTGCTAAACCGTGGTGCTGTGACAGTCAAAAAGCCCTGAAATATGCCCACTGTAAATACAAGCTGGACAAGAGTTTCCACCCAGGAATTATCTTGTGATAATCAGATCTGAACCATAGTGTGTGGGATGTCTTCTAGAGTGTAGAGCCACATGGGGTAGTAGTCTGGCTAGAGGGTGATGAACAACATTGAAGACAAGGCATTACTATGGAGATACTGTACATCTTTGTGTCACTACAGGCCACACAGGATCTTTGTATAACATTTACAGGTCTAACATTGGAATTAAAAGGTTATGTAGCCATACACTTGACAGACAAATAGATGAATTACTTCGCCTAAACATGGCATTGGCTTTTTAACACTTGTTTCTGAGCAAATATATTACACTGTAGCGCACAAACACAGACTGTATATGTGACCACGGCACCACGTCATGGAGTTCTACTGTTAAAACTGCAACAGAGTCTACATTCTGGTGCAGTTTGTTTTGACAAATTTGAGGTTTCTAACTCTGCTTTCAAAATCAGTAGAATAAAATATAGATTACAGACCTTTCTACTGAAAACCAAAGCCAATTTAGAGATTGAAATGATTCTGTTAAATACAATTCTCATTTCAATCCTCTGACCGTAGTTTTCCTGGCTCCGTTTAGAAGTGAACATAATTGATGTGAGTGGACCTTGCTGGCCGTTCAGAGTTTCCATGGAGGGCTGAAGAGCTAGCAGACCATCACATGATTAGCTATGTGTAATGGCCATACATACCTCTTTTAGAGGGGAAAGTAGGCAGAGTGCCACCTGAACGGGCCTGCCAACGTAGACTCACTGTCAGCAACGGGAGGTGAGAGAGAGGGAGAGAGATAGAGCTAGACATTGTGTGAGAGAGATAGAGCCCTACCCTACACAGGCCTGATTGCTTTAAGCCCCGGCCCGACACGAAAACCAGAATCAGAAATAACTCTGTTAGGAAATCCATTCACTGATCCTCTCTGTCCATCACTTGCTCCTGTGCTTTGCTCATGGCGGCTCTGGATCTGTGAGTAACCATAGCAATGACTCCGCTTGAGCTACTCTATTCATTGATGAGACTTTGCAGAACAGTTAACTGTTAAGCTACATTTCATCACTCTAAACTCAGACAAAACTCAAGGAACAATATTGTTTTCTGTGAAATAATCTATATTTGACGAGGTTGAAGCACTTCTGACAGAATGTTACGATTTTAGTCAGATATGATTGTACTGCGCAGCAGAGCACAAGCAAATGGCTCAGTTTCAACATGTAAGTGATCAATTTAATGATACCTGAGCACTGCCCATACCCTACTGTAGTTATTGAAGAAAAAACAGGCCCCACCCGGCCCAAACCAGATGTATACTGTCGGGGTCGTCGGGCTCGGTAGCAGAGCTCTAGTGAGAAATAGAAAAAGAGATAGCAATAGAGAGCAAGAAATAAGGAGTGAGAAAACAAGAAGGGAGACAAATAGAGAGAGGGAGAGAAAGACAGACGGCTTTGTCAGTATCGGGGGGTACTTCACCCATCCCTTCTCACACACACACACCCTATATTAATGTCATAACCATAGGCACACACACACACCCTATATTAATGTCATAACCATAGGCACACACACACACACTCGCACACCCACACAACCTATATTAATGTCATAACCATAGGCACACACACCCTATATTAATGTCATAACCATAGGCACACGCACACACACGCGCACGCACACACACACACACACACACACACACACACACACACACACACACACACACACACACACACACACACACACACACACACACACACACACACACACACACACACACACACACACACACACACACACACACACACACACACACCAAGCAATATGTTAACATGATTAGGTTGTAACCAAATGTAATGCGGTCCTACACTCTCTCTCCTCTAGAGACTTAGTATAATGCCCCATCATCATGTTAACATGATGGATCCATTAACTCATGGTGTTGTCTTTCACAATCAATACACACTGATTCCACTAGTGCCCTGTCCCTGGGTGTCACTGCAGATGAGACACACGCACACACACACACACACACACACACACACACACACACACACACACACACACACACACACACACACACACACACACACACACACACACACACACACACACACACAGAGTAGCGATCAGAGGATATCTAACAGTTTTTGACAATCGACAACCTTGTGAAAGAGGCACTGCTAGCACCAAACGAAAAGTCATTGTAAATGTCAGGCATAATTAGCACAGGAATAAATTGCTTTACCTTTGTGTGTGAGAGTCTGTGGGTCTGTGTGTGTTTGTGTGTGTGAGCAGAGCGGGGCAGGAAGAAAGGCTAGCTACTTCCTCCCTCTGGAGCCCTTCTGTCTGACGCGGCTCCAGCAAAAGAAACAGGGTGTGACAGCTCTTAATCCTGACGGTGTGTGTGTGAGACAGAGAGAGAGTAAGGGAGTATACTATCACACACCTGTTTCTGCACTGTACGTGAATACTTTCTATAAATAGGATATAGACCTATGGATCAAATATGGATGATTTTCTTTTGAATAAATAATCTGTCTGGGATATGACCTCATGACTGAGTCTTTCCTCTGTCTTCTGCAACCACTTAAAATGGCCTCCCCCATGATGAATGGCCTGAGCAGCCTTGACTGCTGTCCAATGGGGAGCATTCCTGTGTAGTTACAGTGGTATTACAGTGTGGTTAGCTGTGGTATTGGTGTGGTGGAGGTTCCACTGGGGAGGGCCGGAAAGGACTGGTCATGTCTGGACAACGTGGAAACAGAAAATGAGAGAGAGAGAGGTGGGTAGATGAGGTGTCAAAGGCAGCAACCACCAACACATTACAGGAACCAAATTTGAATAGAAAACCATGTTGGTGTTTTCCTTACAACATGACAACTGAACACTTCTTGTAGATCTGATTGGATTTGGAATGTTTAATTAGAACTGGAATGAATTTGGAGTTGGAATGCTTCTCTGTGGGCCTGACGTCTGCTGATGTCATCATCCCATCAGCTCTACCGGTAAACCAACCCCACAGAGAGAGAAGAGAGGATGGTGACATCACTCCACCAGCAGACCCTCCACATCACTCCTCCTTTATTTAAAATCAATTATCAGGCTGAATGAGGGAGTGTGAAAGAGGGAAAGAGAGAGAGCAGTGTTATCGATAGTCAGAGAGACAGCTGTGTGTGTTTGTTCGAGATCAGACGTCAGTGTACCTGTTACAGTCAACTCTCTCCAGTCCAGACAAACACCATTACATGTCCACTCAATCCTAGCCAGATTACAACAGTCACTTGGTGATCTTTTGTTGTGATTTAGAGTAGGGTTACACCGTAATGACTAGATGGGTTACAAGATCACAGCTCAACACCATGTAGTATTGCAGTAAAGGACCCAAGCAGAGAAAGATGGACTCAGAGCAGAACTGAGAAAGTAAAAACCCAGGAGTATTGATGTCTCATTGTTACCACCAGTGGAGTAGATGTATCATGGTGGAGCATTTGTGATGATCATTTCACTCGTCTGCAGCACATCGTTTGTTACGGAGACAGCTAAGGAGAGCAGGCACTGGGCCCTGTTGACACACACACTTTTCCCTGGATGCCAGGAGATGGACGAGTCTGTCAGAGAAAAGGCTCTGTGGAGACCAGAGCCAGCATGTAGGCTCCAGGTATCATCCATCCTGCCACACTGTGTGCGCACACGTGAGTGTGTGTGTGTGACAGCTCTCTGTTTGCCGTTTGGCCTCATCAGTCAGTCTACAACTAGTCTGTCCCTGTTGTGATCCGTCTGTCCTGCTCTCATTGACAGTCAATTGAAGGCTGCAAATACATTAGACTTTTCTCATCATATCCTTATGAATATTATTCATGGGGAATGATATAAACTGTTGAGTAAACCGAGAGATACATAACTAACGGGGGTCTGACAACCTGGACGGAAAATGACTGAGAATAATAGCAGACTATATTGCCACTCCTATTTGCCATATCTTCAATTTAAGCCTACTAGAAAGTGTGTGTCCTCAGTCCTGGAGGGAAGCAAAAGTCATTCTGCTACCTAAGAATAATAAAGCCCCCTTTACTGGCTCAAAGAGCCGACCAATCATCTTGTTACAAACCCTTAGTGAAGTTTTGAAAAAAATTATGTTTGATCAGATACAATGCTATTTTAAAGTAAACAAATTGACAACAGACTTTCACAAATTGACAACAGACTTTCAGCACGATCATAGGGAAGGACATTCAACAAGCACAGCACTTACATAAATGACTGATGATTGGCTGAGAGAGATTGATGATAAAAAGATTGTGGAGGCTGTTCTGTTAGACTTCAGTGCAGCTTTTCACATTATCGATCATAGTCTGCTTTACAGCCCCTGCTATATTGTGGATAAAGCGTTAGCGGTCTATCAGAACACAGAATGTGTTCTTTAATGGAAGCCTCTCCAACATAATCCAGGTAGAATCAGGAATTCCCCAGAACAGCTGTCTAGGCCCCTTACTTTAAAAAAATCTATACTAATGACATGGCTTTGAGTAAAGCCAGTGTGTCTATGTATGCGGATGACTCAACACTATACACGTCAGCTATTTCAGTGACTGAAATAACTGCAACACTTAACAAAGAGCTCCAGTGTCACGTTCTGACCTTAGTTCCTTTGTTTTGTCTTTGTTTTAGTATGGTCAGGGCGTGAGTTGGGGTGGGCGGTCTATGTTCTTTTTTCTATGATTTGGGATTTCTGTGTTTGGCCTGGTATGGTTTTCAATCAGAGGCAGCTGTCAATCGTTGTCCCTGATTGAGAACCATACTTAGGTAGCCTGTTTTCACCCTTGAGTTGTGGGTGATTATTTTTCCGTTTCAGTGTTTGCACCATTCGGGACTGTTTCGGTTTTCATTTTGATTCTTTTGTTCTTTTGTATTTTGTATTAATTTTCCATTAAATTACATTATGAATAAATACCACGCTGCATTTTGGTCCTCCGATCCTTCCTACTACTCCTCCTCAGAGGAGGAAGAAGAACCCCGTTACATCCAGTTAGTTTCAGAATGGTTGGAATACATTTGTCCTAAATCTTAAAAAAATACTAAAAGCACCTCAACTAAATGAATGATGTTGAAACTGAGGTGACTAAACTGCTCGGAGTAACCCTGGATTGTAAACGGTCATGGTAAAAACATTGAAACAACAGTAGCTATGATGGGGAGAAGTCTGTCCATAATAAAGAGCTGCTCTGCCTTCTTAATAGCACTATCAACAAGGCAGGACCTTTCCGCTCAAGTTTTGGCACATCTGGGCTACTGTTCAGTCATGTGGTCAGGTGCCACAAAGAGGAACTTAGGAAAAATTGCAATTGGCTCAGAAAAGGGCAGCACGGCTGGCCCTTGGATGTACGCAGAGAGGTAACATTAATAATATGCATGCAAATCTCTCCTGGCTTAAAGTGGAGGAGAGATTGACTTCATCCCTACATGTATTCACATGTTGAACGCACAAGCTGTCTGTTTGAACTACTGGCACACAGCTTGGACTCCCATGCATACCCCACATGACATGTCACCAGAGGTCTCTTCACAGTCCCAAAGTCCAGAACAGACTAGGGGAGGCGCACAGTACTACATAGAGCCATGACTTCATGGAACCCTATTCCACATCAAGTAACTCATGCAAGCAGTACAATTAGATTAAATAAAAACAGATACAAATTTACCTTATGGAACAGCAGGGACTGTGAAGCAACAAACACATACACAATAACATACACACTATACACACACGTACACAACTGTAAGTCATGTAATTGTGAAGTGGAGACGTTTAGGAGCCGCACAGGCCACACAAACTCACAGAACGGCCCACCGAGTGCTGAAGCACGTGCAGAGTGTAAAAATCTTCTGTCCACGTTTGCAACACTCACTACCGAGTTCCAAACTGCCTCTGGAAGCAACGTCAGCACAAGAACTGTTCGTCAGGAGCTTCAGGAGGAATAATGGTTTGGGACTGTTTTTCATGGTTCAGGATAGGCCTTTTTTGGGGAAGAGGCCCTTTCCTGTTTCAGCATGACAATGCCCCCATGCACAAAGCGAGGTACATACAGAAATGGTTTGTCGAGATCGTGTGGAAGAACTTGACTGGCCTGCAGAGAGCCCTGACCTCAAACCCATCGAACACCTTTGGGATCAATTGGAACGCCGACTGTGAGCCAGGTCTAATCGCCCAACATCAGTGCCCGACCTCATTATTGCTCTTGTGGCTGAATGGAAGCAAGTCCCCGCAGCAATGTTCCAACATCTAGTGGACTCTCCTTCCAAGAAGACTGGAGGCTGTTATAGCAGCAAAGGGGGGACCAACTCCATATTAAAGTCCATGATTTTGGAATTAGATGTTCGACAATCAGGTGTCCACATACCTTTGGTCATGTAGTGTATGTTACTGTGTGTGTAGAAATGCACATTTGTGAAAGTGTTTCTATGTAACGTGTGTATATGGATGACATCCTCCCAGCATGCATCCCTGGCCAAGTACACAAGACAGAGCCAATGTCTTTCCAAGCTGGTGTCACGCCCCGCACTGCAGCTGCACACAGCTGGAGACTTTTTACTGTGACAGATAGGGAGAGAGGGAAGAAACGAGAAAAGGGTTGAGTCCATGTCATGAAGTAAAGGGGGTTGAAGGGGTCCATGGTAGAAGAGTTGGAGGAGAGGGGAAGATAGGGTTTACTCCACAGGGTAGAGGGGATAGGGTCCAAGGTTGGGAGGAGGGGGTATGATAGGGGGAAGAAATGATGGTGGAAGAGTTAGTAAGAGATTGAAAAGAGAGGGTTTGGGGTTTACAATTCAAAATATGATACAGACATTACAGTGTTGTACTCAGAACAGATATTTACGAAGCAGAAACATGCTTTCTTTGCTCCTGAGTGGCGAAGCGGTCTAAGGCACTGCACCTCAGTGCTAGAAGCGTCACTACAGACCCTGGTTTGATCCCAGGCTGTATCACAACCAGCTGTGATTAAGACTCCCATAGGGCAGAGCACAATTGGCTCTGGGTTATGGGAGGGTTTGGCCAAGGTAGGCTGTCATTGTAAAATAACTGACTTGCCTAGTTAAATAAAGGTTAAATAAATAGTTGTAAAAAAATTCTCCTCATCCCTGTTCCCCAAGTGGAGAAATGCTTTCTGGGCCTGATTCTGCCAGGTGAGCAGAGTTAGACAGCGGGTGATAAATGGGCCCTGTTAACCTCCCTGCCTGACTGTATTAGCTTAACACTGTGTTCTACTGGCCTCTCACTTTTACAATGGGACTGATGCAGACACCTCCTGTCCTGTTCCCCTGCCTACTGCCTAGTCTCTCTCGCTCACCCATAGTCTTTCTCCGTCTATCGCTTTACCTCTCACCACCTGTCTGTCTCCTGTTCTCCTGCCTACTGCCTAGTCTCTCTCGCTCACCCATAGTCTGTCTCCTGTTCTCCTGCCTACTGCCTAGTCTCTCTTGCTCACCCATAGTCTGTCTCCTGTTCTCCTGCCTACTGCCTAGTCTCTCTCGCTCACCCATAGTCTGTCTCCTGTTCTCCTGCCTACTGCCTAGTCTCTCTCGCTCACCCAAAGTCTTTCTCCTGTTCTCCTGCCTACTGCCTAGTCTCTCTCGCTCACCCATAGTCTGTCTCCTGTTCTCCTGCCTACTGCCTAGTCTCTCTCGCTCACCCATAGTCTTTCTCCTGTTCTCCTGCCTACTGCCTAGTCTCTCTCGCTCACCCATAGTCTTTCTCCTGTTCTCCTGCCTACTGCCTAGTATTTCTCGCTCACCCATAGTCTGTCTCCTGTTCTCCTGCCTACTGCCTAGTCTCTCTCGCTCACCCATAGTCTTTCTCCGTCTATCGCTTTACCTCTCACCACCTGTCTGTCTCCTGTCCTCCTGCCTACTGCCTAGTCTCTCTCGCTCACCCATAGTCTTTCTCCGTCTATCGCTTTACCTCTCACCACCTGTCTGTCTCCTGTCCTCCAGCCTACTGCCTAGTCTCTCTCGCTCACCCATAGTCTTTCTCCGTCTATCGCTTTACCTCTCACCACCTGTCTGTCTCCTGTCCTCCTGCCTACTGCCTAGTCTCTCTCGCTCACCCATAGTCTTTCTCCGTCTATCGCTTTACCTCTCACCACCTGTCTGTCTCCTGTCCTCCTGCCTACTGCCTAGTCTCTCTCGCTCACCCATAGTCTTTCTCCGTCTATCGCTTTACCTCTCACCACCTGTCTGTCTCCTGTCCTCCTGCCTACTGCCTAGTCTCTCTCGCTCACCCATAGTCTTTCTCCTGTCCTCCTGCCTACTGCCTAGTCTCTCTCGCTCACCCATAGTCTTTCTCCTGTCCTCCTGCCTACTGCCTAGTCTCTCTCGCTCACCCATAGTCTTTCTCCTGTCCTCCTGCCTACTGCCTAGTCTCTCTCGCTCACCCATAGCCTTTCTCCTGTCCTCCTGCCTACTGCCTAGTCTCTCTCGCTCACCCATAGTCTTTCTCCGTCTATCGCTTTACCTCTCACCACCTGTCTGTCTCCTGTCCTCCTGCCTACTGCCTAGTCTCTCTCGCTCACCCATAGTCTTTCTCCTGTCCTCCTGCCTACTGCCTAGTCTCTCTCGCTCACCCATAGTCTTTCTCCTGTCCTCCTGCCTACTGCCTAGTCTCTCTCGCTCACCCATAGCCTTTCTCCTGTCCTCCTGCCTACTGCCTAGTCTCTCTCGCTCACCCATAGTCTTTCTCCGTCTATCGCTTTACCTCTCACCACCTGTCTGTCTCCTGTTCTCCTGCCTACTGCCTAGTCTCTCTCGCTCACCCATAGTCTTTCTCCGTCTATCGCTTTACCTCTCACCACCTGTCTGTCTCCTGTTCTCCTGCCTACTGCCTAGTCTCTCTCGCTCACCCATAGTCTTTCTCCGTCTATCGCTTTACCTCTCACCACCTGTCTGTCTATTGTTCTCCT
This sequence comes from Oncorhynchus masou masou, assembly GCF_036934945.1. Lineage (NCBI taxonomy): Eukaryota > Metazoa > Chordata > Actinopteri > Salmoniformes > Salmonidae > Oncorhynchus > Oncorhynchus masou. Next base: position 22,408,689 of record NC_088240.1, on the reverse strand, counting down.
GCCTACTGCCTAGTCTCTCTCGCTCATCCATAGTCTTTCTCCGTCTATCGTTTTACCTCTCACCACCTGTCTGTCTCCTGTTCTCCTGCCTACTGCCTAGTCTCTCTCGCTCATCCATAGTCTTTCTCCGTCTATCGCTTTACCTCTCACCTCCTGTCCTGTTCTCCTGCCTACTGCCTAGTCTCTCTCGCTCACCCATAGTCTTTCTCCGTCTATCGCTTTACCTCTCACCACCTGTCCTGTTCTCCTGCCTACTGCCTAGTCTCTCTCGCTCACCCATAGTCTTTCTCCGTCTATCGCTTTACCTCTCACCACCTGTCTGTCTCCTGTCCTACTGCCTAGTCTCTCTCGCTCACCCATAGTCTTTCTCCGTCTATCGCTTTACCTCTCACCACCTGTCTGTCTCCTGTTCTCCTGCCTACTGCCTAGTCTCTCTCGCTCACCCATAGTCTTTCTCCGTCTATCGCTTTACCTCTCACCACCTGTCTGTCTCCTGTCCTCCTGCCTACTGCCTAGTCTCTCTCGCTCACCCATAGTCTTTCTCCGTCTATCGCTTTACCTCTCACCACCTGTCTGTCTCCTGTCCTACTGCCTAGTCTCTCTCGCTCACCCATAGTCTTTCTCCGTCTATCGCTTTACCTCTCACCACCTGTCTGTCTCCTGTTCTCCTGCCTACTGCCTAGTCTCTCTCGCTCACCCATAGTCTTTCTCCGTCTATCGCTTTACCTCTCACCACCTGTCTGTCTCCTGTTCTCCTGCCTACTGCCTAGTCTCTCTCGCTCACCCATAGTCTTTCTCCATCTATCGCTTTACCTCTCACCACCTGTCTGTCTCCTGTCCTCCTGCCTACTGCCTAGTCTCTCTCGCTCACCCATAGTCTTTCTCCGTCTATCGCTTTACCTCTCACCACCTGTCTGTCTCCTGTCCTACTGCCTAGTCTCTCTCGCTCACCCATAGTCTTTCTCCGTCTATCGCTTTACCTCTCACCACCTGTCTGTCTCCTGTCCTCCTGCCTACTGCCTAGTCTCTCTCGCTCACCCATAGTCTTTCTCCGTCTATCGCTTTACCTCTCACCACCTGTCTGTCTCCTGTCCTCCAGCCTACTGCCTAGTCTCTCTCGCTCACCCATAGTCTTTCTCCGTCTATCGCTTTACCTCTCACCACCTGTCTGTCTCCTGTTCTCCTGCCTACTGCCTAGTCTCTCTCGCTCACCCATAGTCTTTCTCCGTCTATCGCTTTACCTCTCACCACCTGTCTGTCTCCTGTCCTCCAGCCTACTGCCTAGTCTCTCTCGCTCACCCATAGTCTTTCTCCGTCTATCGCTTTACCTCTCACCACCTGTCTGTCTCCTGTTCTCCTGCCTACTGCCTAGTCTCTCTCGCTCACCCATAGTCTTTCTCCGTCTATCGCTTTACCTCTCACCACCTGTCTGTCTCCTGTCCTCCTGCAGCTGCTAGTTCATCTCCCTCTCTCTCCAGTCTTCTCCCTTGCTCCTCCCCTCCATCTTTCCCCGGTCAGTTCTTGTTCCCAGGAGCTCAGGGGTTTTAGTTCACAGTAAAGAACAAATTGGAACAACAATGTGTAGCATAATGTGTTCATCGTTCCCTGACTAGGGGGCAATGTCCGGCTCACCCCTTTCTTCTCCTTTATCCCTTTCCCCTCGCTCCTCTTCTCCATCTCTCCCTTGCTCCTCACATCTGGAGAGTGTCAGGCTTCCAGGGGAGAGCAGAGAGACCATCAGTCACCATCATACACACGCACACACACACACACACACACGCGCACACACACAGGCGCACACGCACACACGCGCGCGCAAGATCAGTCAGCCCCCAGACATCCCCCCAGACACTGACCCACTCTGGAACCCTATAAGATCAGCTGCATTAAAATCACACAATAAATCTACCTGCTAACTACGTCGGGCTGCTCTACTCTATATGAAAGACCTTATTGGAAGTGGCCCTGAACATGGATTCTGATTCAGAGCAGAAGAACAGGGATTGACAACAGAAGCTCTGTGGGGAGTAGAGATGAGAGCTGGAGACCAGATGTCTGGTAGAGACAGGAGAGGGCTAAGTTAGTGCCTTGTTATGTTGTCCCAAAGCTGTAAAATACCAGAAAGAATCATAGGGGCAAGTTTATCTGCATTAATTTTTTCAAAAATATTTTAAGAATGTTTATTATAAAAATATAAATGTTTCCACTACAAATCATTTAACATTAGTAGACAAGGCCTTTTACATTTGCACAAGCACACACACACACACGCACGCACAGAGACACACACACACGCTTGCATGCACACACATACACACGCACACACATTCATCTAAAGAAAGCTAAAAGAGTAGGGAGGGGGTGGTTAACAGTATTGCTCTTCCAAATGTTCATGATTATAAAGAAAACAGAAAACATTGACGACGCTGTCACAGAACCATGTTATAACCTACTGTCTGCTACAAACAAAACACTACACTTATGCACTGTATATGTTAACAAATAAATAATAGGTTATTATAATTGCTTTTTTTAATGTAAAAAACAAATATAAGACAAAATAACATCAAATATAATACAAATAATTTTTGCCTTTTCAAAATGTTGCACAGATATTTTTGTTCATTCTTTTATACATAGAAACATTTGTACAAAGGGATGGCTATGGAAGGGGACTGTACTGCTAGTAGCTATAGTTACATGGTTGTTTACATATGTACATGCTAATAGAACATACAACAGCAGCTAAGGGCAACAGGCGGGCAGGGGACAGACGGGGGTGCTATCACGCATCCACACGCAACATTGTTCAGATCAGAGAGAATCATTGTCTGCTCCAGAGATGTATTACACTCACACACTCGTTGTTTCCAGAGAGAATCATTGTCTGCTCCAGAGATGTATTACACTCACACACTTGTTGTTTCCAGAGAGAATCATTGTCTGCTCCAGAGATGTATTACACTCACACACTCGTTGTTTCCAGAGAGAATCATTGTCTGCTCCAGAGATGTATTACACTCACACACTCGTTGTTTCCAGAGAGAATCATTGTCTGCTCCAGAGATGTATTACACTCACACACTCGTTGTTTCCAGAGAGAATCATTGTCTGCTCCAGAGATGCATTTCCTTCTCTATTCCACTCTCTCTCCACATCTCTCTCTACTTCTACCTCTCTCTCTCTATCCTGCTTTAGTTTGAATGAATAACACATACTGAGATTTCACACTAGGGGTAGGAATAAGGAAGCTTGGAGTGATGTATCATTACCTACTGTATAATAAGCAGACTTGTGGCAGTTAATTACAGTTCTGTATGTGGTCTGATATATCCTGTGACCCATCAGAGCAAACTGTGTGAGTCTCATTGGTTCTGGTTGATCAAACTGATAATCTGATTGTTGTGATTATTGCTTTCTGTTTGACATCAACTGTTTTCAGACTGTAGGCTATAGCCAGGGGAAACATTGCTTATTGTAGTCTGGGTGCCCATCCAATGGTTTGGCTTCTTTCTCAAGCTGACTTTCTCTTGAGTAACACAGGAGCACACACTCACAGACACACAGACACACAGAGTGGTATCAGTCCTTCTTTGTGAGAGTGAGTGGGGTCTTCAGTGGTGGGAGTCCAGCGTCTCAAAGTTCATGAATGAATCTCCAGGTCTGCTTCTGTCTGCTCCAGGTTGATGTGAGTGAATTGCTGCTGCTGACTGCATTATTCTACTCAAGGCATTTAATGTCCCCCTCTCCAGAGTTAAAGAGTTGTCAGTCAAGTCCACAGGATCACGATTGGATCAGTTCTCAACGAGCCCCTTACCACTATAGGTCACACAAAGGGCCCTGCTGTCCCACGTTATCCAATCCCAGCACCAGCCCTTTATCGCCATGCCCCAAGGTCCAAGGCCAGGTTCTCTCCTCTCCTCTCCTGTTCTGAGTAAGGCATCTCAGCATTTGTGTGGAGTGTCTACTTCCTCCTTTAGTTTGGGACTTCCTTCCTGTATGTTAGAGAGATCAGAGGGCTGTTCTAATGCAATGAGGCCCTCCTCTCCCCATCACTACCCCTCGCAAAGGGAAGCCTCCCTTGTGGAAGGAACGTCATTGAAACGTTCACAGAGGTCTGAAGGGGAGACGCTTTAAATCATATTGGAACGGAACCCAGAGGGGCTTCATTCAGAATGGAACGTCGCCCAGAGGGGCTTTATTCAGATTGGAACAGGGCCCAGAGGGGTTTCATTCAGATTGGAACGGGGCCCAGAGGGCAGCCAGTCAGCCAGTCAGCCAGACAGCCAGTCTCTAGTGGCTCGGTCGAGTTACACTGGGACAGGGGCGTTCTTACTGTGGCTCTCTAGTGCTTTGATGCTGCTCACAATGTTCTTCTGGGGGCCGACGATAGTCACACCAACCTTCTTTAGGTCCCTGTAGAAAGAGAGAGGAGGGAGAGAGAGAGAGAATAAGCAAGAAAGAGAGAGTAAGTGCTTCAGTGTAAGACAGTGACATTAATGGCATGCTGTCAGTGATGTCCATCCCCTCCCCCTTCCGCTGGCCTGTCAATCACACAGGACCACATTTCCCAGAAGGCCGATGGGCTGCCAGAGTCTCTAGTCAGCTGCTGGCAGAGTGGCCTTGAGCAGTTTTTGGTATATTGCTTAGTCTGAAGTGGTGTGTGTGTGTGTGTGTGTGTGTGTGTGTGTGTGTGTGTGTGTGTGTGTGCGTGCATGTGCGTGTGTGTCTTTGGAAGGGACCCGCACTGGTACAGATAGGTGGATAAAAAATGCATAATAAAAGAAATGGTCACGGCATGCTTTGTCACAACATCGACACACAGTATGGGTTACACACATCATTTTATAAAGACACACAACTTAAAAGACTGTGTTATGTTTCATCTAGTGAACTGTATGTAGCAGCATGGTGATATTAGGTCCAGCAGTGGACAAGACACCTTCATCTCTGCTTCTGTAGGTGACTGTTGTTATAGAAGCATATTAGTGAAGCAGATCGGAGTTAGAAACAGCAGAGCTCAAACCCACTCAGTTAACATAATGTAGCTTTGGTTTCACATTGAGCTTCAGTTTTAGTGCAACAGGCTTCTCTGCTAGTCTGTAGGGTGCACATGAAACAACACATGAAAAGTCCTTATAAAGTTATTTGAATGCAAGCAGGGGGTTCTAGTTTGGAGGGCAGCCAGACAGTGTACTGCAGTCCACCCACCATCCGTTGTCTCTGGAGTTTGAAGGGAGGAGGGGGGGGGGGGGGTTAGAGGGTGGTGATCCCCATTGAAGGCTCCCACTCTGGGCAGGTGGCTGCTGTGACGTGGTGCTGGACCTCCGTCAGACAGATTCTACAGTACAGACAGGCAGGACGCAGGGCCAGGGAATGTGAATATAAGTTCACACAGCCATACTGGCAACAGTCTCTCAAACAGGAGTATGGGTACACAGCGTTAACACCATGAACAACATGTTACAAATCAAAACATAAATAATGTAAATAAACTGCATAAAACATGAACACATAAAGTATGACAAATTTAAAAAACTGTCTCAGCAGTGAATGACTCATACAATAAAATGGATAAAAACAAATGACTGCGTTTTGTCCCTTCCATTTTGAAGTGTTTTAAAGTGGAGCTCATCATCTATCAGGTTTAAGTAGACCAGGGCCCAAACTCCTGACCGCTATATTCCACATGACCAATGAGAACCATAATGGATATGTTGGAAGTGTTTGCAGTGAGCAGTTTCCTGTTAGTCAGACAGAAAGGACTGTCTCATGTAGAACTCTGAAGAGGCTCTTCACTATGAGAGCACACAGAGGCTTCATTCCTGCTGCTGTGTGTCAATAGAAGTGAGGCAGTAAAGAAAAATGGAGAGGAACTCTGATCTCTCAGACCACCCAGCCTCAGAACTACCAGAACCTTAGTTTTAAACCCACATCTTTGTCAATTGATCAGTAGCGACACTCGACTAACCTGTACCCCCGCACTATATATATACCCTCATTATTGTTATTTAATTGTGTTACATTTGATTATTTTTTACTTTAGTAAATATTTTCTTAACTCTTCTTGAACTGCACTGTTGGTTAAGGGCTTGTAAGTAAGCATTTCACGGTAAGGTCTACACATGTTCTATTCGGCGCATGTGACAAATAAAGTTTGATTTGATTTGATCTTAGAATAAAAGGTGTTATCTAGAACCTAAAGGGGTTTTTCTCGGCTGTCCCCATAGGATAACCCTTTGAAGATCCATTTTTGATTCCAGGTAGAACCCCATTGGTTCCAGGTAGAACCCGTTTCGGTTCGATGTAGAACCCTATCAACAGAGGAGGACAGCCAAAGAACCCTTTTGGAAGCCTTTTTTCTAAAAGTGTATATAAGCATGATGTGTCAGTGGATTGAGGAGCGGTATGAGGGTTTGATTAGTCTGGCAGACAAACAGAGGTCAGTCAGAGCGTGGGTGGGTAGTTTCCTGCTG